>NW_028277058.1:26805530-27108560 GCF_059951505.1 Python bivittatus | reverse complement strand
AAAATAATAACTGGTTAGGCCTAATTGCCAAGTGCTGCAATAGTTCAACAGATGTAAAATAGCCATCCCCTGATGTTTAATGATTCACTGGGTGTGAAAAGTTGCACATGATTGCAGGTAATGATTTCAGCCATTTAGGACCCAATCTAAAAACCTGTAATGCAGGTAAGTCTTTGTTACATTTGTTAGAAAGCATAGGTCAATGAATATCCAAACATTTTAAGGAGACTTGTCCAAAAAAAAAAACCCTTCATAAGAGGGTTTTTTGTGGGAGTAGGACAGTTCCTGATGTTTTTCACTAATCAGTAAATCAATAAAAAAGGAAAGATGCCTCTGGCTCCACATTGCCTTTGATTGGTAGCACTAGGAGCTGCATATCAGGAGGTATTTGCTTTCACCACAGTCTTTTTTCTTGAGATTTCGAAGAAGTCAACATTTCCTATGTTTCTAGCTGCTGGATTTTTCTTAGACCTCCTTCTGCTTCTCTCTTCTATGATTATGCTGATAGGCTGGGTTTTATTTCATTACTTGTTTTCAATGTATATGTTAATCACCTCTTCCACACAAAGTTTGTGTCATGTCTAACAATTATTTTTGTGATTAGAATCTGAAACTGCAACTGCATTCGGTTGAATCAAGTGTTTCTGGTGGTTAGGAATTCATGTTTTGCTCCTGTTAAGAGAATTAAAACCAAAGAGCAACCATATTAAGTACTTAAGAAGATCTAAAACCATTCTGCTAAGTAAGTATGTAGCATAACATAATGAAATAAAAATTTTAAGAGGTAGGTGTAGGAGCTCTGGCGGTAAGAGCTGATTCTTTATGCTTTATTACAGCATAAACTAAATCTATTTCATGAGATGCATGGAATATTATCCTAAGAGAACAACAAATACAGGTAGTCCTCAACTTACGACCACAACTGGGACTGGAACTTCTGTTGCTAAGTGATGTGGCTGTTAGGTGAGTTGCACCCGAATTTGCAGCCTTTTTTGCTGTGGTTGTTAAGTGAATCATGCTTCCCACATTGACTTTGCTTGTCAGAAGCTCCCTGGGAAGATAGCAAATGGCTATCACGTGACCCCAGGGCACTACAACCATTGTAAATACATGCCGGTTGCCAAGTGCCCAAATTTTGATCATAGGGCCACAGGGACACTGCGATAGTCATAAGTCTGAGGACTGGACATAATTCACTTTTTTCACCGTTATGTATCTTCAAATGGTCATTAAATGAATGGTCATAAGTCAAGACTACCTGTATATCTACCTTGTTGGAAAAGTGGAAGTCAAATGAAATGTAGGAGGTGGGTCACAATGAACATTATGCAGATAATGACATTCAAAAAATATTTGTGAGGTTTGATATAGATAGTTTTATACTGATGAGTTGATAAACGCATATAGTGAGCATATAACATGAAATAAAATAAAGCTTTTCCTTTAAGTATTGTCACTTTTTAACCCTACAGATATATTATAAGGTTAAGTCTTTAATCCATAGAAGAGGACTACAGAACCATTTGCAATGTGGTCAATGAGGGAAACTGCACAGAAATGAAGGAAAGCTACTGTTTTCAAATAAAACAGCAGATCAGTCCAGATAGTGTCTCAGTTCTCCCCATTAGTGATGTCCCTTAAGCTCTGTGAAATCTCATCACCAAATTCTTTTAATGTGAACACTGACCCTGCCTGTACGCAGCACAGTCCGTTTTATAAATGTTAGTATTTGAGCAATTTCTCATACTTCAAAAGCTTCCTTTGATTAAACAAAGTTATCTATCAGGACCCAGAAAACATGCCTTACCCATTGCAGTGCCTGCCCTCTAGAATGAGGTTCCTCCTAATATCCGGATGGCTCCCACCCTGTTGGTGTTCTGAAGGGCCATAATGACCTGGCTGTTCTCCCAGAGAGCTAGGATGGTTGGTGCCCCTTTGCTGGAGGCTAGTTGTTCGTGGGATGTTTTGTGATTTGCAGAGGATGCCATCTTGTTGTTCTTCCTCTTTCTTTCTCTTTGTCCAACTCTGGTTTTGTTGTCTGTTGCTTTGGTTATATTGTGTTTATATTGTTTAATGTATCACAAGCCACCTAGAGGAATTTGGAGTCAGGCAACATCAAATTCAATAAATAAATAAAGCTTTTAAAGGAATCAGTTTGAATAGATATTGAAGGAAAACATCAGTATTCATCTGTGTGCCAAAATGAAGACATGTCATATCAGCCAAAAGGTTTCACTAAATCTTGAAAACAATACAGAGTCTTATGGCATCTTAAAAACAGACAAGCTTACACAATAGAAGCATTTATGGAACTGGGCTCTAATATTTCAGTTTTTTTAAAAAAAACTTTTGCTGCAACAGATGATATCAGTCAAAACTGAACTGTAATTTAGTGGAATGTTGTATAATCATCTCACCTTATCTACATTCAATATAGGGCAATCACAAATTAACAATGGATGATTAAAGCCCTTTGATTCAGTGCTTTAAACAATTTAAAAATTATCTTTTCATTATTTTGTGCTGTGGAGCTCAGTTCATAAAGCGAAGTCTAATTTCCATCTAATGTCTTCTTCATAATCCAGACTTTTAGGATTCTTTATTTGAGTCTTAGCTAATAACTCACCAACCTGCAAGAATGGACTACCATCAGCATATTTCAGTAACCTGAACTTGAATGTGTTAGCATAAATTTCTCTGTCAATCTTTCTTCCCAATTTACAATTGATGTGGAAATTGGACAAAATTAATCAGGAAAATGTGGGATGAAGCAAAAGTGAAACGGCAATAGTATCCAGAAACAAATACGGATATTTGCCAGAAATCCAGTATTTGTTTTCTGGATACTATTGCCATTTGTGGTGGAATGGCTTACTCAGTTTTCTAGGAATAGCAGTAGGAAGAGTCATGATTGTAGGAAGCTAGAAGAAGATGTACTAGTTTCAAATTATCTGGCCTGAACCCACTTGTCAGCATGCTGTAGAAGTGGGATCAGGCTACCTTTATATTTGTAGACTGTTCTCAATAGAAAGACTGATTGGGTTACTTTCTTTACTAGCAGTTGAAAAGGCCATTGGGTCATGTTCAAGTGTTGCTAGGAGTTGGGCTGTACAAATTTAATAAATAATAATAAATTATGCATAAGACCTATCCATTTTCTCTCTTCGCTTTTGATACATAGCTTTTCTTCACAATTTAACTGCCTTTTATTGGAATGGAGATGAGACTGGTGGGGACATTTTACCTTGTGTGTTATTTTTTCCTTACACAAAAGGAGTTGCTGTAATTATTATTCTCAACCCAAAGCTCAGAGACCTAACAGAATTTTAAAACAGGGCATAAACTATTTTTTTGAAATTCTCCATCAAATCTGGGGGCAGAAAATTAGGTGGAGAGTATCTCTTAATTGTTCAAGAGGAAAATGTGATTTTTCCAACAGTTTCCAAATGCAGAACTCCCCTTTAATGATGCTAGTAGCATAGCTACTGAGATAGGCCAATAGTAGGATCATACCACACCAGTGTTTCTCAACCTTGGCTTTAAGCTGTGTGGACTTCAATTTCCAGAATTCCCCAGCCAGCCATGCTGGCTGGGGAATTCTGGAAGTTGAAGTCCAAACACCTTAAAGCGGCCAAGGTTGAGGAATACTGTATTAGACTCAACCCTTCCATCACCATCTTCATATCACAAAGATAAATAGTCAGGGCAGAACAGATGAAACAGTTTTAGGTGTGCGGAACATATATTAGTCAGGAGAACATGGAGCCTGTGTTAGAGAAACACAGAGAAACAATTTTGCAAGCCGTCTGTTTTGCTTCCATTGCTGTTAGACGGCATTCCAAGGACACCATGGTTCAGCTGCTGTTCTCTTAGAGTCTTAGCAAGAATTTCAAATAAGATCAGTGACCTGCTTTCAGTTTGTTCTGATAGTTTTTTATGCTTTTCATCTGCTGAAAGCAAGACAAAATGTTATCTAAGCAATTCAATAAGCTGTTCACGGATCTTCATGAAAAGCTTATTTAAATTATGCTGAAGTGGTAAGATTAGGGGTTTCCCCCCCCCAAATCATTTCCAATAATTGGAGTGCCCCATTTCAATCCCTTGCTAACTTACGCAAGGTTGACTTTTTTTCTGAACTATCCAGGTGGACCATATGAGGATGCAACACTAGAAAAAAAAATATTGACTTTTCTAGCTTAATAGTCATTGTACAGATGTTCTTCTCTAGTAATAACAGCTTTAAAGCCACATGTGTAATACCCAGGCTGTGAAGACCTGGCTCTTACCCCAGGCATTGGTGCTGGAATGTTAGTTACTGAAGCTCTGGCATGGTTATACCTACCTACCTACCTACCTACCTACCCCTTCCCTCCCTCCCTCCCTCCCTCCCTCCCTCCCTCCCATCTTCCTTCCTTCCTTCCTTCCTTCCTTCCTTCCTTCCTTCCTTCCTTCCTTCCTTCCTTCCTTCCTTCCTTCCTTCCTTCCTTCCTCTCTCTCTCTCTCTCTCTCTCTCTGTACCATATCCTGAATGACAACCAGATTGAAATGGACCCAGAAAATTAAGTCTCTGTCTGAGATGCATCTGGAACTGCAGTGCCACCACTTCCTCAATCACCTTACCCAATAGTGGAATATTTAATACTGGGCTATAAAGATCTTCCAGGTTGAGGGGGGGCTTTTTCAATCAGGATCATAACTGCCTTTTTTAAGCATGCAGGAATACATACAGTAATATACTCAGGAAGCATTGATCATGCCTCTTAACCAACCTGGCCAATTTAATCAGCCAGTAAAGGTGAGGGTTGAAAAATCTAAAAGTTTATCTTTATCCCCTCATATACCATCCACCTTCCTGAGATCCCCAGACTGAAAAGAATCCATACTGTATATACCTGACAGGCAGCTGCCAGGGTAGCCTCTTATGACCTGCCCAACAGCAGAATCCAAACTGAGGTGAATCTGATTAACTTTGACTACAAAAAACAATGCTAATTCATCATGCAAACCTTTGACAGTTCCTACTATCCTCCCATGTCTTGCTGGCAAAGATGCTGCACAGTACACAAAAGCATTGCCACCTTATTCCGTGGAGATACAAGAGAGGAAGAAATGTAATCCTCCTTCACGGCACCTTCTGTTGTGGAATAGGATTTCAAATGGATCCTCACTCCATTTTTGGCCCAACAGTTTTGAGAATTCCTCCATTTGTTCTGGCCAATGAGATGATTTCATATAGCTTACTATACATTAATAGCTCTTCATTAGCAAGATTCATTTATAGAAATTTGTAGGAGATTGCCTTGAATTCCAAACTGTATCTATTGGCAAGGAATTACAGCAGTTGTAATTCTTCTCATAGGGAGGGCACCAGAGTATGGAAGGCTCTATAGATGCATGGCAATTAGTCATATTATACAAATCAGTACTTCTTTTTTTTAAGGACAATTAATTTTACTAAAATTATTATTCAAAGGTCGTGCTCTATACCTTCCACTAGCAAAATCTTTCAGATCTGTAAATCTGTTATCTCAAAAGCACACAGAAGTTCTTGGCCTGTCCGTAGTCATAAAGACTTTCCATCATCAGCAACTCTATATCATGGGATAATGTGTTTTCGTCCCATGTTTCTTATGAAATTAACACTGTAATTTAATAGTTATTTAATTTTATCAATGCAGCAAGTCAGTTGTAAGAAAAAGTGACTGTTCAAGATTACCCAGTGGGCTTCATAAATGAGCATGGACTTGATCTCAGTGCAAGTCCAATAATCTAATCTAGTGGACAATCTGGTTCTGAGATAATTATTTAGATAAATTTTACAATAGTTAACGGCAGAAAAAGTATAATAAATTTTAGCTTAATTAGTACAAAACTGTGATGGTAGAGTATGCAATAATTTTGAAATGTTGAGGTTACTCCTCCCAATGGGTAAAAAAACCCCACAATTAATTTGATACTAACATGGATTAATACATTTAATTTGAAGTATTTCAGTGCCCTTAATTTGTATTTAAGATGACAAACTCATTCCATATTGTTTCTGTTGAAAGCAAATGACTGTGAAAAGCACTTTTAACAATAACGTCTGGCTTACCTCATCCCATATTCTCCAAATAGGAGGCATTTGATGTATCCATTTATGTGGAAAAAGTGCAGAGAACAGTACAGATAAAAAAGAAAAAAGATATATAAAGAAGTGACTTCTGATCTTCTTTACAGGAGTTGCAAACAAACTTATTATCCCTCCTCCCTTTTCAAGCTTGTATTACGTGGTTCCCTTCTTCCCATATTCAACCTTTTATAATCAGCAAATCCATGTATCACCAATTCTTTTTTTTTCTATTTTCAGCAAAAAGTCCATAAGGAGTTTCCAGTCTTTTATAAAAGTACTAATTGTTTCATCCCTGACCTTAAAGACCCTTTTGTATGTATATCAATTAATTATATTGTGCCTGACAGTTGCTTCAAGGTAAGCTGCAGGTATAAACTTTTATTGTTAGTTGGGTGGGTTAAAGAAAAACAGATTTAAACAAATAGACCTGTAGAATAAAAGTTATCAGATAATATTAGAAGAACAAAAATAATCAAAATCATCTTTGCATGTGCATGTTATGGGTGATCTTTTTAGAATATGGAGTCTGGTAGCATTTTTCAGACTAACCAAATTTACCAGGGCTTTTGCCTGGAGTAGAATGATTGGCATTTAAGGTGCTATCAGGTTCTTCGTCTATTTTGCTGCCTTGAAGCAACATCCTAACAGACTCACTTACCTATATCTTCCTATCATACTTCTTAGATAAATTAATCAGAGTATTACACCAATAAGCCAGTCTCAAGTAGAACAAATCTGATGATCATTTGTTCTACTTGGAAAATATGGAGATTCATTTCACATTTTATTTTATTCTACATGTTTTTATTCAAATTGTATCTTTTAATGTGTTTCATTGCAAACTGTCCAGACAGCTTCAGCTATTGGGTGTTTTTTAAAAAAATATATATATGTAAAGAAATTAACAAATTCCAGCACATGTGAAAGGCATCAGAGTGGGGAAGGCTGTTGCATGAAACGAATAGGGGGAGAAAGATGGGGAAAGGCGCTTTGAAAATTAGAGCAAAAGGCAGTTCTAACTGCCATCACAAAGATATCTTCAACCCGTATACTTTTATTCCATATAAGTGAACGTCACAACACAAGCTGTACTGCTTACACTCTTGTGCGTGATGCCTTAATGCAAGTACCAAAATGGCATTGTGTGTATTGTAATGCATGCTGTGTAATTTGCATCTTCCTTCTCCAGATGGCCATTTTCTGGGTGCAGTTCAAAACACTGGTTATGTATAAGGTCCTATGTTGCTTGGGATTTTGCTGTCTATAAGACTACAGTACCTGCTCTTAGTACAATCTGCTTATCTGGTAAGAGCTAACAGAAAGAGCACATTCCAGGTGCCTCTACCTTGGGATTTTTAATGAAAAAGGACCCAGTGATGAGTCTTTTGTGTTATGGTCCCTTTCCTCTGGAACAGTTTACCCCCTGTCAGATTTTGTAGCTATGTGAACTGAAAGTGATATCTCCCATGCAAATTATGTACTATTGTCACTGCTTAGTTATCCTAAATATGATTTAAGCCTGGGATCTCTTAATATTGTCCTGCTTGTTCAGAGAGATCCATAATGCATTTAAGTAACAGAATCCTTTTCTCTTGCTTGGAACTCCCCTATCCATTTCTAATCTGCATTTTGGAATCCTATTCCATGTATCAGGGTGATAGAATACTTTGGACCAGCTGCACAGATACATGCTTTGTGTGTGTATTCTAAATGAATCTGGTTCAAGGTAAGACATACTGAAATTGTAAAATGCAAACATGTCAAATTCTTAAAATGACTATCCAGTTAATCAAGCTAAAATGAAGCATGCTTCATTAAATGCCAGGGGTTTGTTCAAACTTGCTCTTTCCACATGGGCTATTTATTCAGGCTTTAGTCCAAGCTCATTGTAAAGCAATTGTGTCTGCATCTTGTGAGCTCAGGTGACAGAAACCTGATTCTGTTATGCACTGCAGTTCCCATTTGTTCATTACTTCGTTGTCATAGAGCTCCAAAAGATAATGATAAATAAGGGCATTTTACACCACAGGTTACTTCAATTGCATGTTTGTAGTGTCATTTGATTATTTTGAGAATGTGATGACACTAGATGAATTATGCTGTCAATATGAGGTCCTATTTTTCTATTATACTTAGGCACGGATGCCCAGGCAGATGCAACACAGAGAGAAGAAGGAAGCTGGAAATTTAGGCAGTGGAAGAAAAGTGGGTGGAGGAGCAGGGGGAGAGCTGTTGCTGGCAATAATGAACAGAAGAGACCTATGAAATAAATCAAGAATACTAAGAAATAATAATGAAGAAGTGTAAGGCAATTTAAGGAAAGCTTATTTGTAAAAAAAAAAAAAACTTTTTAAGGAAGTTAGAGTGTGCTGATGAAAAATGTCAGGGCTAAGTTGTAAGAGTGCTTTTAGGATTTTGGTTTTCAGGAAACCCATTTCCATGAGATTAACTGGATAACTGCGACGTCATGGCTAAATGAATAATATAGGTGGATTGGCTTGATATTTAACTTTTATTTATCCGTTTTGTTAATCTTGTCCCCTGATTCAGATTCAGTTCAATTACACCATGTTATGTTTGAGTATAGGCTGATAGTCAGATTGAATGTTTCATTTGCAAGTACAAGATTCCAGACAGGGTTGTAAAATTCCTGTCTGATGTTTTGGGAGGTTGCAGTCACTCAATGTCAAGAATTCTGGGCTAGATGGAGCAATGGTCATAATTAGGATGTCAGTTTCCTGTGTTCCAGTTTAGCTATGTGATCTTTGAGTATTCTTCCTTCTTCAATTTGTCCCTGACCTGAAAATTCATCATGGGTTAATCAAGCTTAGAAAACTACAGGTTATCTGTCTTGTGCCTTATCCAGATAGCCATAGAAGATGTACTGATTCATTTGGCTAGCATTTCCACATAAGGAAACTTAAGGGGATTGTGTGTGTGTGTGTGAGTGAGTAAGAGAGAGAGAAAGAGAAATGTGTCATATCCTTTTAAGCAATATGTCTGCAGAATTTAATCACAAAAGGCTATAAGCATAAAGGAAAGTAGATATACAGTAAATACATAAGTTTACTTGCAGTTTGATTAGGACTATCAGTTGTGCTATTTTACCTCTACCATGAAAGAGCCTTTGAAAAGTTAGAAAAGAAATAACCAGCATACCTAGGATTCAGTGTTCCATAAGCCTGGAGCATGGAAAGCTTTGAATTTCAAATGAAATGCAGTTGTAACTTGAATACTCCTGCCTTGAAAGCTTTGACAAATCCTTATTTGTTTACTGCTTAAAATATACTAAAAAGGGGGAAACTCCAAATGAAAGCCTGGCTTGAATACACTTTTGATTTTGTAGAGAACAAATGATAGGGATCTCTTCTTGGAAATGTTGTTTTAAATTGTAGCCAGTGCACTGTCTGACTAAGGATTACAGTTAGCAAGCATTGAAGCTGAACCTTGGAGATTATTTCTAGGTTTTTTTGGACCGTCTGTGGTTACTTAGCAAAGATGACTCCATGCTGCATCTCTCTCTCTGTGTCCCTCTCTCCTGGCCAATGGAAGGCTTCCAGACTGAATGCCACACTTGTCATAAAACTAAAGAAAAGACGTGTTTACTCTTCTTAGTAAGCAGAGGAGAAGGGAAGATCAGAGGGAGAAAATGCTAGGGAAAAAAGCATACCTGGGAAGGGGGAACAGAAGAGCCAGAAACTGGAGATACAGAGCATCTGGAGGGCATTTGGCAGTACCGTTGCTCATGATTGACAGATTCTAGACCTGAAGCTGATCATCGGAGTCCTGCCTCACAGTGTCCTCTCTTCCTAAACAATATATTGTAATCTTCTGGACAAAAATCCCTGAGAAAAGTTCTTTGCTTTGACGGTATAGCTTTCTAGGTATGGAAATGTTAACTGGACTGGTACAATCCAGGAAAAATATAAATTGCACTGCACCTCATTTCGGAACACACTTTATTTATTTATTTGCAGGATGGTTGCAAAATAAATTGATAGAATAAATAAATACATTTTACAATATTGGTAGGCTGCCTCAAACTTGGAAGACTCTCAGCAGAGTACAACAAGGGCAAAAGCAAAAGTATAAAATCCAGTACGTAGTGCCCACAATAAATTAAACTAAGACCAAATGCATGTTGGAACAGCTTTAGTTTATGAAATACCAACAGGGTTAGGACAGTGTTCCATACACTGAGGACCATTACTGAGAAGGGCTGTTTCTTGGTCTACACCCTGTGCATAGGATAAAGGCAGAGGGCTGTAATAGACCCTTTCTTGATAATACAACCAGTAGAACAGTGTCAAATGATAATGGGAAACAGTTCATTTCTTCATAAGAACACATGCCATGAAGCATTTCCTTGACAATAATTATTAATATATAAACTTCAAGTTGGATGGTAAAGCAAAAATGTTTATGATGTGAAATTGTTATTGACAAAGAAAAGCAGAGTTCAGAGTATCTTTGCTGAGTATTACCAGGATTATCTATAATTAAAGAATTATTATATAATCTGCCTGAGAGGACCATATGATATTAGACCTTATTGATTTAACCTTATGAAATATGAGTTGACAAAGAGCAGATGCTTTAGATCTTCCAGTTTTAAGATGCTGCTTGATACCT
The DNA here is from genome assembly GCF_059951505.1 of Python bivittatus. Classification (NCBI taxonomy): domain Eukaryota; kingdom Metazoa; phylum Chordata; class Lepidosauria; order Squamata; family Pythonidae; genus Python; species Python bivittatus. The sequence goes on along the minus strand of NW_028277058.1, from coordinate 27,097,816 downwards.
TTGGTATTAACAACTGTCTAAAGATGAAAGAAATAGTAAATTTAGCTGAAAGGTTTAAAGTACTTACTGATTAGTAGCATGCCTATAACTCAGAGATTGAATAAAATAACTTCTAAATCCCCCTGTATTCTTTGACTGAGTTATGACTCAACATAGGATATATATGTGTGTGTGTGTGTGTGTGTGTGTGTGTGTACTTGTGTGTGTGTGTTTGATTGATTTGGGTCAATATTAGGATAGGCAGGGGTGATCCCTGGATAATCCATGTAATACAAAGACTCCCATCATCAATTTTTCATATGTTTGCTTCTAAGGTGGAGTAGTTATTCAACGGAGAAATCCTCATTCTGTAAGCTGAGAGACCAGCGCTGCCCTCCTTTTCAGCATATTTCCCCTGTTTCTGCTGACCTTCCAAGTCTGAACAGTCTAGTGAACAGTTCATAGATGGATTTATTCTATACTGCATGACATTCAGTATTGCAGAGTTCCCCATTCAGCTATAATGATGAAGGGGTTTTCAAAGACAGTTGTGAATATCTGCTGTTACATTACTTTCATGCCAAATAGCTATGCTATTGACTACTGCTGGTTAAGCATACCACTATCACTACATTAGGTTAACGTCATGCTCACCCACTATAGCTAGAGCAGAGGGATTGTGCTGCAAAGTTCACAAGATAAAATGATGACAATGATCATGATTAGCCTTTTAGAATTAATTATTGAATTCAAGCCAAGTTGGTGAATCCCCTTATCCTCTACAAATTTCATTTTGAAATTAATTACTGTTAAGTACCTTAAAGCATTAGGGCATGTGGGTATTACCTATATTGTAAAGCAGATAAAAACATGTATAACTACCCAGAAATGATAACAGCACAAGTTTACCTCTGATTCCCTTCCTTCTATCTCTATATTCTGATAGAAGCTATTCTATAATAGCTTCTATCAGAAGCTATTAATGGATATTGCCTTTGCCCAATAGGCTTCCATTCAAATTGGCCAATATTATCTTCTTAGGTTAGAGATAATACACATACACATAGCCTGTATATGAAATATTAAGTAGTGCTTACAAATGCGTGACTCACTCTTATTTCTGGCCTGTATCATTTTCCCTGGTCTTCATCTCTCAGCCCTTTGGTTCCCATTTCTGCATTAATTAGTAGATTTTTACAAAAAGAAAGAAAAAATCCCACTTAGGTACTCATTAAGGTGAAGATCTAATAATTTCATACCAGATTTCTCAAAGATTGAATCTGAAATATCCATAATGTTGCTTTCTCTCAGCCAGATATTTGTTTATTTCTTCCATCATCTCAGTGTAATTTTTTTTAGTTTGACAAGCTCAGAGATTAAAGTAACCAATCTCCTTTTTAGGATGTCAGACTTTATTAACTAAATATCTTTATCCCTAGTTTCCTCCAGACTGCATAATTCAATTTATAATTGAAAACCATAATCATTTTTAATATCATCTCACTAGTAACCCTCTCTTTCAGAAAGAGATAGCCTGAGATAGTGAGATGTTTACGACTAGCCAGAACATCTGTAAAGTGGCACAAAGAGCTTCAATTTGTATAACTTCCATTTTAAATTTCTGTTACAATGGAAGACTGGACACATATTGACTGGCTTTATGAGATGGGTAATGTTCTCACATCTTAAAATACTAGAGAGCCTTTTGTGTGTGTGTGTGTTCATTTATGGCATTTAGAGGGATGATGAAATGACAACTGAAGTAAATCTGGTTTTTTGTAGGACCGGCCAATTTGTAATACCATAGAATTGTAGCATTAGAAGATGACCTAGTGAATTGTCTAGAGCAGGACATCCTTTGTATAAAGGATTTCCTGACAGATGCCTGCCCATCCCTTGCTGAGATCTTTCCATAATCTCTCTCTCTCCCTTTCTCTGATTTTAGACTTTAAGAGATGAAGAAAGGCTTTTTTCCAATACAAACATACATAAAGGCTGTATACACAGGTACAATTCCCACTTTGTTCCTAGCCAACAACAAAATAAAACCCTTTTATTTTAACTTTTAAAAGGCTACTATGTTGATCCAGTCTACAGTATCATCTTGTATCACACATTCGATAGCTGTTGTTTTCCACTCTGATTAACTAGCCCCTTCCTACAAGAGCATCGATTCTTTGAGTTTTTAAGTTTTAGATTTCCACTAATTAGATAGCATTTATCAGCCCTATTCAGCATGCTTATTCCTTATGCATTTATTTTTAAAATAATGTTTTACAGCTTAAAATTCAAAGAGCTATTCAATGAAATTAATGTGCATTTTGGATTTTTGTTTTGTTTATTTCAATTCATTATATTCCAAAACAGAGGCTCTGTATAATTTTTACTTAGTTTACTTAACTTAATGTTATCTGTAACTATAATAGTAAAGTTTTTCTATTTCGTTCCCATTAAAACCATTTTTTTACTTCTTTACTTTTTCTTTCAACATTTGTATTGTTTTTATTCTTTAAAAAAAATTATTTAATGAAAATTATATATATATACAGTATATATATTTAAAAAGAACCATTGAAATGGAGATTTTTGGACACATTCTTTTTTGTCACTGCCCTTTTGTTTTTTATTAGCATCTTATAATTATTTGTGAAAATAATAATCACTCCATCAGTTCATCTGATTCAGAATATATTAACATTTCTGCAAAATAACTGTATTAAAAAATTAAAAGCCATTTATTTTCCCTCAAATTGAAGAATGGTGAACAAAAATCAGAAGAGATTTTGGCAAAACCTTATGCATAATATAAACTAAAAAATATTTTGCAAAATTAAAAAAAAGAAAAATTATAACTTCTAATATCTACTTACATCATTAATAATAATAATAATAGTAGTAGTAGTAGTAGTAGTAGTAGTAGTAGTAGTTTATATGCCACCGAACTCCTAACAATTCTACATGGCTCACAATAATCAAACAAAGAAACTGCAATAAAATCAATAAAAGTTAAAAGTTGGCAGGTGTGACAGACCAGATGGAATGAAGTGAGAGGTCTCACTCTTCTTGCCAATGAAGAGCCAGGTCTTCACAGCTCTTCTGAAGAGCAGCAGAGTAGGGGACATCTGGATCTCGGGGAAAACCTCATTCCAGAGGGCAGGCACTGCTACAGAGGTGACATTGCTTAATCAAAGAACCCAGAACATGCCAACCTTGTAAGCCTTTAATTAGCCAGGCAGATACTATGGGGGACAGGCAGATAATTTATGTTATAATCTGTAAGTGCTGCTTTCAGTGCTGATGGAGAAAGGGCAGAAAGAAAGGAAAACCACACTCTCCATTGCAAGTTTTACAGCCTTCCTTTCACTCATATGCTTTGACGAAAAACAAATTCCATGTCAGTGATTTTAATTAAGGTTCAAGCATTCATTGTAGACTGGGAAATTTGCAGTCTGGAGCATTCCTGTTGAATGTTAGACCTGTTTGATCAAGCTATTTTTCAAGAAACTATATTCCATTCCCCCCTCCCTCATGGTTTTCTGTTTTTTTCTTTTCTTTTACCCCAAGTCCAACAGCCAGCATGTTCACTGAACATGTTCAGTTCTCACGGAGGTGCCTTTTTTATATATCTTTGAGTGCTCACCTCTCACATATACTTTATTTATTCACTGAAAAATATGTTAATGTGATAGCAGGGTATCTTTGGCAAATCCAGGCACTGGGTAAAACCTAGAAAGAAGTGCCTCTGCAAGAGCTAATTTTAAATGACATATGGCTGCAAACACTGCAAGTAGTTCAAACAGACTGCTTGATCCTATATTCTCATTTAATTAATATATCATGCAGAGGGGGAAGTAGGTAGCTGAAATAAGCCTTCCTAATGATCTTGGGTGGAACTGTGATTTCTATGCAATGTCACCTTAATGAGTTTGCTTTTTACTACTATTACTCATTGCCCACAGATGCATTTCCTTGCTTTTCCTGACTTCCCTGTTTTGTTTTTCATCTTTGAGTAGACATCTGTCAAATGACCATTTCTAAGTTCTGTCTATACCTTGTGTCTTATCGATGCCCTTCATTTTCCGTATATTTCAACAAACCTATTTTCTGTATAGTTCAGAGTTTCTGTGAAGAAGTCCACATAGCCTACTTCAAAGACAAAAAAACCCAACAACTTATGCATCCAAGAAAACATGCAACTTAGGGAAATTACAGCACACACATAAGAAAAGAAATGCAACTCAAAAGTGTGGATACATTGTATTTTATCCTTCAGATTAGATTTAATTTATTTATATAAAGCATTTGTAGTTTGCCCTTCAGGAAACTGCACAGAACAGCTTGCTTGCTTGCTTCATTGAGTCATTGATTCATTCCTTTCATATATGTCTTGCTTTTTCTCAGTCAGCTTAAGTGAGTTTACAAGGTGCTCTTCCAGCACTTCATTTTACTTCCACAAAATACTGTGAGGTGGGTTTGGATGGCTGGGAGTGGGGGGAGAGCCACGTTACCCAGTGAATTCTGTAGGAACTTGAACCTCGGTCTACTCAGGCCAACTCCAACATTATAATCAGTGCCTTATTTATTTATTTATTTATTTATTTAGCAGACTTATCCCTGCCCATCTCCCCCCAATGGGGGATTCTGGGCGGTTTACAACAAATTAAAACAAATACATAATAAAAATTTATAAAAAAGAAAAACACATTTACACAAGATGGAAGGAAGGGGCCAATGGAAGCAACACCAGGCCTCTATGGGGCTAGCCAACCCCATTTCTGATTACCTCCCTCCCCGCCCCAGGCCAGATGGCAGAGCCAGGTCTTCAAATCCCTCCGAAAGGCCGGGAGTGAGGGGGGCTGTCTCACCTCTGGGGGCAGGATGTTCCAAAGGGTGGGGGCTACAGCAGAGAAGGCCCGCCTTCTGGACCCCGCTAGTTGGAGTTCTTTTGCCAAGGGGGTCCGGAGCATGCCCTCTCTGTGAGATCAGGTGGGATGGGTTGAAATCATGGGGGATTGAAATCTTATGCTGACTCTGCATTATATTCTGTATAATAGTTAGGGTTAGGTTGGGGTTAGGGTTGAGAATTACATGACAATTACTGCAATGTACTGTATATAAGCATATGATTAAAGATTGATCATGCATATTTTTATAACAGATTATAAAATGAATTTATCCTACAATTTTTTATTATATATATAAAATTGTAGGATAAATTCTCCTGGGATTCTTGACCCCCTTTTCTGTATAATTTTGCAGTTGTTCTATTCTGTTAGACTCTCAGTGATGTCATCCTGCTATAAAGAGGTTGGCTTGAATCTTCCCAAAATTATTCCTTCAAATAATTTTGTTTTTTTTAATATTGTAATAAAAATAATTATTTAAATTATTTTTGAATAATTTAAAAAAAATGTTCATGGGCATAGAGTCTGGCACAGTCATAACCATTTTAATCTTCCAAGTTATCTTAAGATTCCAGAGTCTGCCTACAGTTTTGGGGTTTGCGGGGAGGGAACATATTTTATAATTAAACAGAAAAAGAAAATTTTTAAAAAGGAGGGAAGAAAGCAAAACAGCAAACATACAAGCACATTTATTAACACTTCTCAAATGTGTATATCTGTATAGAAAGTTTTACACAACAGTTTCAATGCATGATGACCATATTTCATTATAATCTAGAGTTTGCTCAATGCTACAATTTGGCTTATAAAATATTTTTGTTTCTTTAACTTCAGATCACCTGTGAAAGAAATGGATTCTTGTGAACGAGAAATCATAGTCTGGGTTTGCCAGGAAGAGAAGATTGTCAGTGGGCTGACTAAACGCACAACTTGCATGCAAGTAGTTGAAGCTTTGCTGGAAGAACATCAGGCCACCTTTGCTGAGAAGAGATTTCTCTTTGGGCAACCTAAAGATTATTGCATTATAGAAAAATGGAGAGGTTCTGAGCGGGTCCTTCCACCTCTCACAAAAATGCTCAGACTCTGGAAAGCCTGGGGGGAAGAGCAACCTAATTTGCACTTTGTCTTGGTCAAGGCAGATGCTTTTCCCCCCTTGCCTTTGTGGAGGACATCTGAAGCCAAGGTAGTCCCAAACCTAGAAACACACTGGGATATCAGTCCAGCAAATTATATGAAGATGTTGCCAGTGGACAAGCAAAAGAGAATTCTTAGAAAAACCTTCCGGAAACTGGCCAAACTTAAACAGGACGGAGTTCTGCAGGAGAGGGACAATATAGAAACATTAATTCATCTCATCCTTTCTCAAGACCATACTATTCACCAACAAATCAATAGAATGAAGGAATTAGATGTGGAAATTGAAGAGTGTGAAGCCAAATTCCATCTAGATCGGCTTGAAAGCGATGGGGAAAACTATGTTCAAGAGTCTTATTTAACGCCTTCTTTTAGCAATTCTGAACAGCAAATGGAAATGCCTCACAACAATCAGCAGGAAAGTTCAAGCAAATGTGATGGGATTTTACAAGTGGAAGAAGGACTAAAGCACCACAAGTTAATGATTGAAAAGCTCTCTGCTGAAATTGAACAAGAAGTTAAGGAAACTGAAAAAAATGGAGACGTATGGACAGAAGATGCTTCTAAAAGTGAAGTGGAGAATTCGGATGTAGAAAGTGTTAAGAATGAGCTGGAGAGAAGTATGAAAGATGCCCTAAGGATTCACTCTCAGTTGAACTGCATCCAGCAGGAACTAAAATATAGGGACTTGATGCTTCAAAAGAAGGAGAAAGAATATGAACTACTTGTAGAAGAGCTTAGTGGTTTGCATGCTAAAGACAAAAATGAATCCAGGTGCCCAACCAGCGAAGAGAAAACAGAGGACAACGAAACTGGTACAAACAACTTTCCAGGAACAGATCATCTTCACAAAATGACTAACTTAGACATAAATGATACAGACTCTGACACTGGAATCAGTTCTGCTCACAGCCAAGACTCAGAGACAGCTATAGGAGATACGTTGCTGTTGTCCACATAATTGACAACCTTTATTTTAACTGAGGCTAATTTAATATTTGCACCCTAAAAATCTCACATAGAAAATGTGGCATTTTTTCTATTAAATCTAGTTCTAATGGGATATGTTTCCCTGATTTTTTTTTAATAAAAATCAGACAAATCAGAAATAGAGCTAAACCTTAGAAACAGAGAGGAGGATACAGTAAAATTATATTCCCTTTTTCAAATAATATACCAAATTCAACTGTATTATTGATCATGTAGATACAGAGCATCTTGGTGAAGATGGGCTGAGGTCTAAGTCCACGTAGCAATACAAGTTCTCCTTTGTATGCATTATCTGTCCATAGAATTCCCTGGGGAATATTGGCTTTTGTTTTTATATACTGATTCACTGCCAATTCAGTGCAATATCAACATGGATACTTTGCCACACACAGTATAATCTTTGAATGTCTTTCTCTGATACTTGCAGAAAATGCACTGTATTAGAGGGAACAGTACAGCAGACGTCTTGTGCTGCATTTTATTAAATCGCAAAACAATGTTCAGAAGTTGCTATTCCAGTCAAAGTTCTTGAGCTGCATATAAGCAATGTTTTTGTCAAATGTTCAATAGAATTGTTTACTACTGTTGCATATCTCTAAATAAGATGTAGATTTTACAGATCAGTTTTTTTTCTAAATATAAAAGTAAGAAAAATATATTGAAGATGGATGAAGAAAATAAATTTCACAGTGCCATAGGGCTAAATAAGAATCTAATAATTTAACTCTTTAACTAGCATATACTAGTTAAGCAAGAACAGGTTAGGTCAGTGCTTGAATATATGTTGTAGATGAGGCCTACCAGACCAATAGTCCCAGATTACAGCATGTGAATGCTATTTATCTTGGACCAATGTAGTGATACAGTGAGAAAGGCCATCAATAAGGCCACAATCTAGAATGGACAATAGAAGCATTATTTGTATGTTTAACTTTTTTTTTCTTTTACATTCTGACTTGATGTTTCACTTTTTGCAAACATCAATTATCTACCTTGTTGTTATTGTTTTTAATGACTGGGAAAATTCTCTTCTTTGGGTTCACCCATCCCCCTGAATCTACAGATTAATCTCTGGATGTTATGAAGAGATTTTCCTTAAATATTTCTTTTTGCTGACTAATTTTTTTTAAAAAGTGTGGCTGAATCACTTGATGTTATACTGAATGCCTTCATGGGAACATTTTTGAGCTCTATTACCTATTTGTTCCTAGTGGAAACATAGATGACTAGCAGTACTGTTATCATAGTTTTATAATAATTTATTATATATATATAGACACACACACACTATAATTTTCAAGTCTCTGCTATTGAAAATATGCTAACCTGTATTATTTGAAGAATTGCTGCGGTTCATGTAATATATAAAAAGATAATTTTTCATACCTTTGGCAATGTAAAAAAAGAAGTTTGCTTGATTCTTTTAAATGCCATTAGATTGGGAATCAGAATTAAACTTACCAAATTTATTTTGCAAACTTTGAATGGGTTTCAATATTCACTTCAGACCCAGTTAAGTTCCACCCTTTATCTCCACGTCATCACTTCAACTTGTATTCAAGGCTTACTAATTTAGGGATGCTCACTGTTTTATGGGCCACCAGCAGTTAGGAGTTCATCCAGTGCATACCCATTTTAAAGAAATAGGATTGACTGATGTGTGCCTCCACTGCTCCTATTCATGTATTAATATGTTTTTCTTGGATAGCCCCACAGTTGAGTTAAATCTAAAGTACAACATTTGTCAGTTGTCATCTCCTTTTCTTAAGACTTTTTGTGTATCTGAATTTTTTTTACAGAATAAGTAGCCACCAGATTTCATTCTATAACCCATATGGATATTCACATACTCTTTTTACATTAAGTTATAAATGTTGGGTGAAAAGTAATCTATAGAATCTTGCAGAAGACAAATACCTACTTTATAGTAGTTATTTGAAAACCAGCCCACATAACAGTTGCTTTGAAATTTTCATGGATGTAGCAACAGTGGATGTATGAGACTTTTTTGTCCTCTGCATTCAAGTTTCTTTCAAAGTGGAAGTGAGGAGAGGCAGGAGAATCAGTGTCTCTGAATGGTATATATTTCTATCTCCTGCCTAAAAAATTTTAAACATTGAGGAGGGGGGATGTAGGAAGTATGGGTGATTCAAGTTTCTTCTCTTACCTTCTCCATGAAGTGCCTTCAGTTATAACCAGAGCCCATTAAGATAAACAAAAGCCTAGCCCAATCCTATGCATATTCATTTTAAAGTACTCTCAGTACAATGAAACATATTCAGGGTTTACTCCTAATATAACTGCATTTTCATTTCAGTGAACCTTGTAGCCACTGACTTCTTAGCTGGATTCATGTTACACTAAATTATGGTTTGTCTTAAAGAATCACTTCCCCAGCATCCCTTCACAACACTAGAGTGTACATTTTCAGAATAGTTATACTTTGGTTTTGATGTTTTAAAGGGATAAATTGTGCCTTACAAGGGTTAAGACACCCATTCTATTTGTAACCCATCAGGAATAAGCTGAATATTTTGGCACTGCCCTTCATTTGAAATTATATCACTGGCATCTCCATGTAGCTATGGAGACTATGTTTTTGAAATATAATTTCTGGCCACAAGAAAATTGCACACATTTAATTATAAAAATGGTTTGGAACAATGTTCCAAACAAAACCTGAACAAAGGACATAAACCAGATTTTGGCCTAATTATGATGTAAACCCAAACTGTATTGTACCCACTAAAACATGTGAAAGATGACTTGAAATTTTGGATATATTATTATATTCTATTTTATCCACTTGGATATATCCTAAATGATCGTAGTTGGATGGAAGTTCCAAAACATTTAGGATTGGGTATACAATTCATTTGAAAGTTTGTTTTGCAAAAATGAATTAGATTGGAAGATTTTCTTGCTCTCAGGATAGAGTTACAAAAGTGATTTAGTGTGGCAGTTCACTAAAGATAATGGAAATATCATCTTTGGACCACCTAATCCAAACATCAATTATCTACCTTGCAAACATCAATTATCTACCTTGTTGCTATTGTTTTTAATGACTGGGAAAATTCTCTTCTTTGGGTTCACCCATCCCCCTGAATCTATTCTTATGTCCCACTGAACTCAATAGGGGTTTACTCATTAATAAATTTCCTATTAGTTTTAGTGGTAATTAACAAGTAATTTTCATTGGTGAAAGGGCCAGAGGCTAAAACCTGCTCACAAATCATTTCTTTGCATTCTATTGTAATATGTGTAAAAACATTTCTCACTGAGTGTCATGATATTTTTTCCAGATTAAAAAGGAACGGTCAAATTAAAATATTTATGATAACTGGCAGGTTAACTAACAACCACTGTTACTTCTATCAAGAATGCTGTTGAAGAATTTAATTAGCATTAATTTGTATAGAAATAACATGGGCAATAATTAGAATTATTTTCTGTGTGTTCCAAATAAAACAACTCTACCAAATTAAGTTTCTTCCTGGGTTATATTATTCAGACAAGTGGGATATGCAACACCATGTCACTGTGTGAGTCCACCTCTTCAAGTTTTTAGCTATGCTTTCATTCAGAAATTCCATTCCACATCCCCTGCTCCCAGATTTCTAGTCCACACCCAAATAAGACATCCTTTGGTCAGCAAATATGTTTCATTCAAAATGAGGAATTTATTTAGCTGTCTTTGTTTCATTGGTTTGCTGGTTTGTTTGTTCCTTTCCCCATTTTATTTATTTATTGGGTATTCTTTAATACATCCTTAACATTGATGAAACTGATTAGTTTTTCATCCCTTAATTTTCCTGTTATGGTCTTTGCAATCACAGAAGAATTAAAGTTCCTGATTTGGCTATTCTGTTTTCTTTTGTTCGTTTTTTCCAAAAACTGGAGAGTTCTCTGACTTTATATGGGAAATGTTTACAGTCCATCCAATACAACTGAGCTATGGGGTGTGATAAAAGTTTTTTCAACAGTAAGTGCTGCTCCACTGTATTAATATAGCACAGATTTTAAAAACTGTATTCAGCATATAAAGTCAAGTCCCAGTAATTTTAATACTAAAATTAAAACGTGCATAATTTTCTTCTTTGTCTACTCCTATTATATTGTACAAAAATTTAGAAGAGTTTTAAACACTTTGGTCACCAAAGTTGAATCCCAGTCTGTTACTACACAGTTCCATTGCATTAGGTTTTCATTGTTATGGTTTGTTTGTTTTATTTTTTCATGTAGGCTTTTTTTGTATATATATATATATCTATGATAAGAGAAATTAAATAGCAATGGTCTTAAGTTTTTCTGTTTTTTTAAAAAATATAAATAATTATTATCATAACAATACAATGGCATCAAAGTCTGCAAATGGATTCGGCACATCACAAAAATAAATTCTGAATTCTTGCATATGTGTTTTTAAATTATGTTCTGCAATAATTAAGGAAATTTTTTAATGAATAATATTAATGCAGATTGAATATATTTTTTTACTGCTCGTATTATCATCTTTGGCCAAATCTTTTTATTACAGGTAGTCCTTGCTTAATGACCACAACAGGTCCTGGAAAATTGGTCATTAAGTGAGGCGGTCATTAAGTGAGTCGCAATGTGACCAGACCCAATTTTATGACCATTTTTACAATGGTCATTAAGCGAATCACATGGTTGTTAAGTGAATCGTGTTATTAAGCAGATCCAGCTTCCCCAATGTTCTTGCCAGAATTCACTTAATGACAATGTGATTCACTTAATAACCATGTAATCCACTTAACAACTGTCATAAAAAAGGTTGCAAATTGTGATCATGTGACTGCAGGGGGTGCGATGGTTTGTGACTCTGGTAAGTGTGAGTACAGGTCATAAAGCACTTTTCCAAGACCATCGTAACTTTGAACCATAGTTAAATGAACTATTAAGTTAAGTGAGGACTATAATAATGAGCTATTTTATTTGACATATTTTCCTTACAGTTTTTATACTTCATATTATGAGGCATAGACCAACCCACTACAATTTCAGTGAATTTACATGTACCTCAGCATTCATTCTGAGGCTGGCAAATGCTGCAAGCATTGTGATTACAGTTGCAACATTTCCCATAATTTGACATTCAAATGAATGGGAAAGTCCTGCCCAATATACTTAAGTTCATTAAATCAAGTTTGACTCTTGGTGACCACATGGACAAATATTCATCATTTTGATCTCTCATTAGCTCTTCCAAGGACATTCCATAATCTCTTCTATCCTGCCCATCCACTTTATCTATCTTTTCTTCCTTCTATTTCTCTCAGCCTTGCCAAACTAATTATTTTTTTACAGTAGTTCATCATCTGTTTGCATCATGTGCTAGCAGAAAATGTTAGTTTCTACTAGCTGTTTCTAAATTTGTTTCTCCAGATTTAATTTGTACATTAGCTTCTTATTCATTGTAAAGATTCCTCAGTAAAATGTTCTATGTTAAAATGTTCTAGTGTACCCATAAAGCTTTAATATGTTCCACATTGTGGAATGGTATACTCAATCAGTCCTTTCTGTAGGTCATGAAGCAAAGGTAAGCCACCTTATCCTACCTTGCTTTTCTGAGTATCCATCTTGTGTCCTACTTATACTGAAACCTATATGTTCATTTGGCATTTATTCTCAACATGTATAGCTCCACTGTTCTTTGTAAAATAGTAATTCCTCATTCAAGCAATGGTGCAGTGATTTGTATGGTACCTCTTTTCCTTGATACAGGTGTATGTAATATATGTGTGTGCATGTCTATGTGTGTGTGCGTGTATACAGAGACACACACATTAATCTCTTCCCATTTATAAGCCACACAATCACAAACTAGTACTGCCCAGTTCTATGGCTGGTCTTTTGCCTATTATAGCTCATTTTTTACTAGAGTTATAGTCTGTCTCTGCAGGTATTTCTGTCATTCTGTGATCCTGTTTGTAAAGCCCTGGTGTTGTCTTTCCATCTTAATTTAATCTCACTTGCATCTATTCACTTCCGATTTCTCTGTTCTTACTAAAAAGATATCTCGTTATCTTTTTCCCGTTGACACTCTTGTCCTTTCTTGCCTGACACAGAAAGCCAATGTTCAGTCATCACTGATCTTTCTTGGTTGCCCATCTTCTGTTTTCCCTAGCTATCAGAGTAGCTTTTTCTGAAAGCCACCAGAACCTTTTCCTCTTTGAAAGTTTGGGAATATACAGTATATATTTTTTCCAGTTCAGTTTTCACAATGTCTTTCATTTCTTTCTGTAAATTTTTTTTCACATAAGTTAAGCATACTAAATCTATACTTACACTGATCATATATTCTGGCTACACATAATATTGAAGGAATGGCTACTCACTTAATTTGTTAAGTTAAACCCAAATACTTGGTACCAATCATTCATAGTCTGTTTCATTGTGTACATCTGGAAAAGTTCTGGATGATTGGACTGCACTTCCCAAATTCTGTTTCCTGTTATATAATTTGCCTCGTTCCAACATCCATTTGATAATGCCTGCACTTCAAGACTATTCAGCTTGATGAATAGTCAATTGTTTTTTCAACACTATATTAAACTATCTCCTTCATTATAGGATTTAACCATGTTTTCCTATGATTCCATGCTCTTTCACATTTATTACATTGCAATAATTACTGCAGTCCATTACTGATGTTGCATTTAGCACTTCTTGCAATTTGCCATGGAATTTCTCAATATCTGCCTCCATTTCATCTGCAGCAGGTACATACAGCTGCATATCCAATAAACTTATACAGTGTATAAGTTTATTGGATATCCACAAGTTTGAATAAAAGTCAACCTGTCATATCTTGAGTTACAGTCAAACACATACTTAACAATACTCTTTTAGAGCAGTATTGCCATCCATTCCTTCATACACACTCACTCCCTGAGTGACGTGCCAGGTAATCATCTGATAAAATAATCCATTTCAGTGTGTTGAAATGTGTATATTCCTAAAACACCCAATTTAATATTTCCATTTTGACATTTTAAAATGATCTTTAGTTTATGATTCTAACATTCTGTGTTCTGACTGTGTACATCCTTATGAAGGAGCATCAGTACTAGGACTATCAGAAGCTGGAATGCTTTACAGCTTCCTCTAGTGACATCATCACCTCCAGATGTATTTGTTGTGTAATAAAATTAAGAGAAGACAAGAAATATAAATATCAACCTTTATATCTATTTCAAAATATACAAAAGAGAAAAATTAGGCAGAAAATATATCTTCAACAATACATAAAAGTAACAACAAACAAATAATATAATACAAATATACCAAGACAGCAGGGAGTTAAGCAATGAGCCTAAAAGGGAAAAATCAGAAAAGGCAGAACAAGTAAGAAGAAAAATACTTCTCTTATACAGAGTTCGCCACCTGATTCAATTATGTTCACAGCCAAAAACAATCTCTTGTTAACTCTATAGTTAATTCTATTAAAGCTGTAGATCTTGCAAATATCCAACAGTATCTGTAGAAATCTGAAACACTAGCCAGAAGAATGCATTCCAATCTGGTAATCTCAACATCTGGTACCCAAACTGGTTGCAATATATAAAAATAGAGTTTGTTTATGGTTGTGGTGTACTATGTGAATTCAACCAATTGGGATTTATTTAACAAACCATAGTTAATAGGATTCATTTTAATTGATAAATGGAAGAAAATTGTGACAATGATAGTTTTTTGCTAGTTTTTTCTTAGTACTTCATTTGTCCTGTACTTGAACAAAATGATTTTTTTCCCTTGAATCAAAAAGTGCAAATGTTACCTTAGTAGACAAGAGCGGGCTTAATAAGGGTACTTAGTCATCCCCAGATGTAAAAAAAGCTTTTAATGTTATCCTTGATTCCTCATGTCAGAACCTTGATGAGGAAAAGAAGAAAGGCATAAAAGCAAAGGAAAGTATACAAATAAAATAAATGATGACATTTCAAAAATGTATAAGTAGAACTAAACATTCATATGCAGCCAAAATACGGATATTGTGAAAAGTATTGATCATAAGATCTGAGAACCATTTCACCCAGTTTCACCTGAAAAGGAAAGGCCCCAATTCCATACTATATACTCAATTCCATGCTATATACTCTCTTTGAAAAGGAAGAAATACTGTAAGCACTTTTTAACACTGTACAGTTTATTCAGTTCCCTCCTAATACTTTGAAGTACAGTACCTATTGTTCATTGGTGTTGGATGTGTCTCTTTGAAAAGGAGAGGGATTCATATTAAGTCATTAATTAATTAAACATACTGTATATCACACCTTTCTGCCTACAGACACTCAAGGTGGCTTACAGCAATTAATAATACCAATTATGAAGCAGAATAAAAACAGTAAAAATCAAGACAAAATTTAAATGAGTATTGTTAAAATCACAAACACTTTTACTAACAAAAACCTGATGAAAGAAATGGGTGGACCAAATGTATCTCCTAGGTGCTTACATTTTCTAACCTGAAAACCATGTAGGAAAACTCACACATTCTATATAGCAGAGTTTCTGGCAGCAGGAGGGATTTTCAAAAGGAACTCTCCTGCTGATCTAAATAACTGAGCATGTTCAGAATGGGAGAAGTGGTCTCTCCAGTGGACATGCCCCAACTATTAGGTCTTTAAAGATTACCATCAGCACCTTGAATTGTGGAGACTTTGGGGTTCTCTGAGCTTGGCTGTTTTCTTACAGACATTTCATTACTCGACTAGGTAACATCTTCAGTGCTAGAATGGAGTGGGGATTGCCCACTCCATTCTAGCACTGAAGATGTTACCTAGTTGTATAATGAAACATCTGCAAGAAAACAACCAAGCTCAGAGAACCTCAAGGGCTCCTCAGTTCAACCCTGAACTACATATATTTTTTTCTGTTGGTACCTTGAATTGTTTCCAGTACACAATGGCAACCACTGTATATTTTTAATTGCAGGCTTCCTCAATCCCTGTGCCTTGCATTGGTTAGGTTTTACACTAAGTGTAATTTCTAGACACTTTTCAAGGGCAGTCTCATTATAGAATACATTGAACTAGAATATTCAGACCATAGCAAATCTCTTCAGCGATAATTCAGTGTACCCCAATGATTTTACTTTTTGAAGCAAAGGCACCTCATCCCCTAGGACACTTACAGAAGCTTACTTGGTTGACTATTGATTCTTTCTCCAACAGTGGTCACATTATCCGCATAAAATCAAACTTAGAAAGCACAGGACAAGCTATGTGGTACAAAGATCTTTGTCTCCTATAAGAAGCGAGCAGTCAGAAGGAGGCTCAGGTAGACAATAACAAAAACTAAAACTACTTTGATTCACCAAATTAGAATTGTTGCTGCCTTGAAATAGATATGCCAGTTCTTAAAAATGCTTGTAACATTGGTAAATCTGAGTGGCATGAAGCCCAGGCATATTGTTATTGAATATGTGTGTGTGTGTGTGTGTGTGTGTGTGTGTTTGGGCATCTGTCTGTCTGTCTATTACCACGCCCTGGCAGCGAGGTATCCCAGCCATTCAAGATAGAAATTTGTCAATGATGTTTCATAAGAGTGAATGGCAATATGCCCTTTCCCTCTAGCACTGGAGGAAAATCACTAACTGGGTGGCTTGTGCTACTTTGTTCCTTTGCCTCAACAGCCGGTGTTCAGAGCCAGAACCGATGCTGCCAGAGTTATAGCATTGGCAAAGGAATTATTACACCCACACATAGTATCTCTTAATCACATCTACTTCCCTTTAAAAGGACACATAAGGAACTTAGCTATTGTTTAATTGTGACATAGGACAATATTTTGGGGGTACTTGTCAAAGAAGTTCATTTCAGTGTGTTTAGAACAAATGTTAAAAGCCTCAGTAAAGGATAACATGGGGCGTCATATTGATACAGACCTTTTTAGCTTGTAAGGTATTGATTGTTTTGCTGGTCCTGGTGCTAAAAAGTAATCAAATGCCCGCAGGGATGGAGATCCTTAATTCTTTTCAAGAATATTATTTCCTTACCTTGGCCCACAAACTCACCCATTTTGTATGATGAAAGCACCAAATGTGTACCCCGCTCCCTCTTTAAGGTTAAGCTCTTTGGATTTAAACTCATGCCAGGCTGAAAAGTATCATGAATAAAAAATGAGCTTCCACTGTTACCCTAAATGTGAACCAGAGTTGAGAAAGTTCTACATAGCAAGAATTCATAGGTCTCAAACATGTTTCTATCCATCATCAACACAAAGGGATGAGCTTTCATGAAGTTCTGTGGGATTTTTCTAGGACTTAATTTTCAGAGCTTCCTTTCTCTTTATGTATAGTTCTTTTTATTGAAAGTTTTAACAATAAGAAGAACTAATAGAAATCAAAATACAACAAAAAAGAATAAGGAGAAAGGGGAAAAAAAAGGCTAAAAGTGCAGAAAGAAAAAAAGTAGAAGAAAAATAGGAAAAAAGATATAAAGAAAGATATAAAGAAGTGGCTTCTGATCTTCTTCACAACAGTTATAAGTACAATTATATTTTAACCTCTCTTTCTAAAGTTACATCATGACTGTCTTCTTTTTATAATCTATCCTGTCTAATCATCAAAACCATAAATCATATGTTCATTTTTTTTCTTTTTTATGCAAAAAGTCCATAAGGCGACTCTAGTCACCAATAAATGTAGATATTGTCTTTTTTTCTAATCAAACAAGTTAATGTAGCCATTTCAGCAAGTTCTGTCATCACCAACCATTCCTCTGTTGTAGATATTGCCAAATCTTTCCATCTTTATGCATACAATAATCTCACTGCAGTTATCATGCATAAAAACAGTGTTCCATGGCTGCTTTCTAACTGTTTATCCAGCAGTCCCAAGAGGGAAATATGGCTCTAAAGACTAGTGATTTGGAGAATTCTATTTAGGGTGGGGAACCAAGAGAGTATTATTACCTTAGGGCATATAGAAAGCATTTTTATTCTCCTTTGCATTTGACACTGCATGATGATAGTGATCCAGTACTCAACAGCACAGGTTTGCATGCTGCATTTGGTGTACATATTATAATCAGCTATACATTATCTGGAGACTCATTGCATGACAAGTGGTATCCATATTATAGAAGTAAAGAATTAAAGAATGTACTATCCCACTATAGATGAACGAGCCTTGAATTCAAAGCCACAACATAATTTGATATAGAGACGATAGAGATAGAGATAGTACATGCAAATATATTATATTCATCATACATATCCAAAAGCTTTGAATGACTGATGTTGATTCATGATAACATGAATGATGTTAAGTGGAATAACATCTTGCATCTGAGGAGATTTGGGCATACTATAGCCTAATTATCTGTTTTGTCTTTTTTAAGAACACTTTTTGTTGTTTAGTTCTGCTCTTTTCTCGATCCTTTTTTCCATGTTGTTGTTCTGCTTGCACATTGGAGTCTTTGGACTGAACACCTATAATAAAACTATAGCAGAGACTTTTTAGCACACGGAATCTCCAGATCAAAACAGAATGGGTGTCTAAAGAATCTCAACTCCAAATATGATCATTGAACTCGCTAGTAGATTTTTTCCATCAAATGTTCACTCACAGAGCTTTCTCTACCAAAGTTTCATATCACACTAAACACAAGCATGTTTCCTTTTTTCCTCTAAGAAAAAAATGAAGAATCTTGCATCTTTTATGCTTGTCTTTCCGCTTGATTCTCCCAGTGTATTATGACAATAGTCTGGATTACTTTAATCTAAATTAGCTTTCAAAAGATGATTCAATAGCATTGTGTCAAAATAAGAAGATGATTAGACAGGAAGCAGTGATAAATACAGCAGCCTTAGTCTGTAGCCAGAGTAGTGAGCAGTATAAAAGACAACATAGTTGTACCACTGTGAAATCTGGGTATGGAAGATAAGCCAGAAGCTTATAAGGTTGCATTCTTCATAGTGTAACAGCAGGCCCAGCTTTTGCTGATACCAATGTTACACAAAGGGACAAAGGAACTATCATAGTTTCTACAGATTGAATCCAACAAGCTTTATCAAAGCATTAGTTGGAGCTGTCAGAACCAAAATGCTTACATCTGCTCTGTAGTAATAAAGAGCCTTGGTAACTTGCAAACACCATTTTTAGCTCTCATAGATAGCTAATTTCTGGCCTTTTGGATACTTCAGAATAGATACAATGAAAGGGTGATCTGTTTCCTCTTTTGTCATTTACTAGAGAAAACATATAGTATTTGTACAATATACAAGTCTCCAGGTCCTCAGTTTGGCCTTAGAGAAAAAAATAAATCCTGAAGACTTACAAACCTAGCAACAGATGATACCATGTCCAAAAAAAGCATTTTCAGAAAGCAGAAATAGGATCAGTAATTATCATAGAGAGGTAGCCAAAAAATAAGCAATATTCCCAATCATCAGAAAAAGCTGGAGTGAATAAATTGGAGCTGCTAAATTTTCAGAGCAGTGGCCATATTATGTAGACCTACAAAACTAACAGATAAAAGAGATTACAGCCCACTAGTAGAGTTGTGACATTGTTGGGTTGGTGGGTGGTTTCACTAGAAGACTGGCAAGTAGCAATTGGATAATGATGTGTACCTCTTTACATTATGTGCACGATACATAGAACTTTACATTACCATGTGATGGTTGAGTATGTAATGCAGAATTAAACATTTATTTTAAAGGGTTATCCTCTGTTTTGTCCTGTCTTTGGTATGGAACACCTGTGCGATGATCTTTCTCATCTTCAGTACAAATCACCTGGTATAAACAAATGCTCCTTAACCCTGAGATAGTTTCATCCTTGGCAGGAGTAGGTAAAGCATTCCAAGGACAAGATACAATAAATGTATCCTCCTTAGCCTTGGCAAATCAAGTGAAGCTATTGAAAACAGCTGTACTTAATTATGGTTTGGAATTTATATAAGCTTGTCAGAAACTCCCCTGTGATGGGACTTTGATGTAGACCTAGTCTGGAAAATACTGCAAATTTGCTAGCTTTGAAGGGGGTCTGCTCACTGTCATCTTTTTGGAATTCCCAAGAGTTACCAGAAAGAGCATAAAGTCTGGTTTTTCTTCTTCTTTTTCTTCTTCAGTATTAGTTATTATGTCACCTTTACTGTTTTGAAATACTGTTGTTATTTTCTTGTACTATCTTGGAATAAAGCCTTAAGTACTCATGCTGGTGTGGTCATTGCTTCCAAATCCATAAGTACCTGTAACTCTGCGGGTCTAGAGGACAGAGCACTATAGAGGTGATTATTTTATGTAAGTTTGGTTTATACAATCTTCAGTTTAGGGACATGTCTTTTGCTTCTGTTTCTCTGTAAACACAGAGAAAGTGTAAAGTAAGCAATTTTTTAAAGCAAACATTTATAGGAAATCATAATAAAATGCAAATTTTATTGAAATGGAAAGGATCCATTTTAACATCCATTGAATTCTGTATTTCTTAACAAATAACTAACTCCACATTTTGGTCCCAAGGTTATAAAGTTTTGAACAGGAAAATTAATTCCATCAGCAATATTACGTCAAGGACAATTTTGTTCAGAGCTTTCAGATGCCTCTGGTTGGGATTTAAGCTTAATTTTGCCTTAAGATAACTTTTCAAGGGAGTGGCGTAGCTAATATCCAGTTGACATGCAGAGAATGTATCGTGCAACTTAAGAATTATGGATTTCTTTGGTGATATAATAGCAAAGGAATAAGATATTGTTTAGCATATGGAACAGGAATATTGATCAGCCCTGTGTAAATTCCTTACTGGAATCCAATTTACTATTAGTGAATAAATGAATTTATACATCTAGGTTGAATTGCTATGATGTGGAATAATGTGCATGAATCAGTTAGCATTTGCAGAAACTGGAAAAACAGTGTCAACTTTCCTATGTGGCAGAATGGACTTAATAATTCCTAGTAAGATCCAACTCCATCCATACCTTTCATGCTTGGCCACTAAAATGCATGTATAATGCTAGTGCTATCAAAAAAAAAAAAAGTAAACCTATGTTTATAGTGCCTAAAATTAGATGCATGCAGAGACAAACTATTGTTTGGATGAAGACTATATCAATATCCAACTTATTTAAAGATGAAGGACTTCTAATACTTATCATGAATAGTAACGAAGGGTGGATGCGCTACCAAAGGTAATAAATGCTACCTAGCTTGCCCATTTTCTGTGTTCCAAATAATGAACTAACAAGAACATAGGAGCACAGACAGCAGACTACTTTCATATACCTTCATCTAGAAATTATATACATTTTTTCACAAAGTTTTCCTTTCTATAGCCCTCCAATTTCTATTGTATAACTGAAAACTAAACCTGATACCATACAATGAATGCATTGCCACTTCACTGTGCAAACACCTTTTATGCTATGAACATTTATACCACTCATTTATCTGAGCTTCCATTAAAAGATTTAATGACCCATTCTATCCATTGCCTGTTTTGCTGTTGCATGTTCCCAGATGGGGCTTTTTGCTAGCTAGCCAGCTGACAGTTTAACAACCAGGGGAAAGGAATAGATGAAGCATGGCATGCCATGGAAATTTTCTAATAAATCAAATCATTTTGCTTATTTTGGGTTCCCGTAAATCGTATCAGTGTTCTTTATCTTAGATAAAAACTTTCCTTTGAGAAATAATTTCTACTACAATTATGGTGACATTTTAGATTTTTTACCAGGGAGAATTTAAAATAAAATCAAATGACTTGATATCAGAAGGATATATGTGTCAATGGTTTTCACATACACAATTAGTAGAAAGATTTAAAGTTGATAAAATGACATATGGTTTTGAATGTGATAAAACTGTATTTGAATTGAGTTATGCACTAATGACGAACATCTTATTGCTAAAATGTATAAACGTTTGTTGAGATTTGAATCAGAAGATGAACAAAGATTATATGATAAAATGGGCTTAAAATTTTGGATATAATATACAAATGGAACAATGTGAAAATATGTAGATGAAAGGGTTGAAATTTATCTTATGTTATAATCTTAAAGAGAATTTTTATAAAATGATGTATCGATATCACTGGAAAAATTGTCAAAAATGTACAAAGGGACTTCAAATATATGTTGGAAATGTGAACAAGAATTTGCTCCCACCCTGTGGAGCACTCTTCGCCCAGAGGTGAGGCGGACCCCCACTCTCCCGGCCTTCCAGAAAGGGCTGAAGACCCGGCTCTGCCTACTTGCATGGGGCAAATGGGGATAAAATCAGCCTTGGGAGTGGCTAGCACCTTTGTGATGGAATGGAATTATGAAGGCCACACTCAGGGAGGCAAGCATCCTCTTTTGTCTCCAGAAGGACGAGGAAGAGATGAGAGGATGAGGTTTGCACCTCCCTGAGGAATTCACTCTGTTTTCATAGCTACTGTGGGAACAGAGTTTCGGTCTGGGAAGATTCTTGATAGAGGTTGTAGCTAATAAACATTGCTGAACTGAATCTGTATGATCTCCTGGAGTTCCTTGGGCTAGGCCTGACATCAGTCTTCCCAGACTCAAACTCTGTTCCCACAGTAGCTATGAAAACAGAGTGAATTCCTCAGGGAGGTGCCAGCCTCATCCTTTTATCTCTTCCTCGCCCTTCTGGAGACGAAAGAGGATGTTTGCCTCCCTGAGTGTGGCCTTCATAATTCCATTCCATCACAACCTTGAAGACACTACCCAAATCTAAGGTATTTATTATTTATATAGGAAGTCTTCTTGTAATGTATTTTAATTCATATTTATTCTATTTAATTAATATTTATTCTTTTTACTGAAAACTGTCCAGAGTTGCTCTGCATTGAGATGGGTGGTGACAAATTTGAAATATAAATAAATAAAAAAATCAAATCAAATCAAATCAAATCAAATCAAATCTTGGTGGACATGTAATAAAGCTAAAAAATGTTGGACTCAAATACAAATATTAATTCAGAAGATTTTGAAGATTAATATACAATTGAAACCAGAGATATTTCTTTTGGGGCTGAGGGATAAACAACTGGAAATATCTTATGGATCTTTGCCAATTGTTTTTATATATGATAACTGCAGTGAGACTTTTATATGCTCAAAGGTAGAAAGACTCAATATTACCTACAAAGTAAGAATGGATGTTAAAGCTGATGAAGCTAGATGGCAAAATTGACAGTTTTGATTAGAGAAAAAATATTGACTAATTTTAATGCTAATTGGAAGTCCCTTTTGGACTAAAAGAAAAAAAAATAGATTATGATATATGGATTTGATGATTAGTAAAATTAATAGATTATCAAAAATGGATGTTAAATTGTAATTCTGGAGTAAGAATTTAATGTATGTTTTATTTATATCTGCTGTAAAAGAAGTCAGAAGTCATTCTTTTTTTGTATTTGTTTCTTTTTTTATTTTTCTACACTTCTATTTGCCTTCTTTCTCTTTATTCTTTGTATTCTATTCTTTTTCTTGATTATTAGTTCTTGTTAGTTTTTATCTTTCTGTTTTTAAAATTTAATAAAGTTATAAAAAAGATAAATAATTTCTAATACAAGATTATAGCTACTTTTAATCAACATTTGTTTAGTTTACAAGATTGTAGCTACTTTTAATCAACATTTGTTTAGTTTAAAGTATTTCTCTCTTGGTGTCATTCTCTTTTCTTTTTTTTTTC
This sequence comes from Python bivittatus, assembly GCF_059951505.1. Lineage (NCBI taxonomy): Eukaryota > Metazoa > Chordata > Lepidosauria > Squamata > Pythonidae > Python > Python bivittatus. The sequence goes on along the minus strand of NW_028277058.1, from coordinate 27,074,138 downwards.
TTCTTTTTAATCATTATATGAGGGTGTTCCATATTGAGGGACAACTGTGTTAGTAGATCTAGGACTAACTGCTTTATGAGAAAATGCTTAATTGTGTCTATTCTTGTCACAGCACTAAATCTGTATTATTTGTTTTGATACTTCATGAGCTGTGAAATAAAATACTTCCAATGGGGTAAACCATGGACCTTGATTCTTCCAGACCTGTCCCCATATCAGCCAAAATGTGTCCAGGTGTGGGAAATTCTATAACAATACACATTTTCAACAACTCAAAATCCACCTCTAAAACTGTAATAGCCTCCAAAAGAGAGGGACCTTGTGTGATTTTCGGAAATATATATTCTGGAAAATGACAGGAACTAAATTACCTGTAATAATTACCCCCATTTCTCACAGATGCATAAATGGCTTATTTCTTGGACTTTTGTTTCTAAGTAAGAAGCTTCTGTTGTTCATATCATTCTATTTTTTTAGCACATTTCTTCTGGTAGTATTTGACAGCTTATTTTAATGTGAATTGACTGAAAGTCTAGTGTTGTTTTGCTTGATTATGCATCTCTCCATCACTCTGTGGTTTGCCTGATTGCCCATGATTCCAGATCTGAAAACGTTTCATGGGAGCATTCTCCCTTGGGATTTATTTAAAGAATGGAATACAGGAGGATAACAAAGTGTTGGAGAGATAATTGAATAGTGAAAGACAGGCCATTCACACATATGCAACCCCTTAGTCACCTTTCTAATTAAGGTAAGTGCATCCATCCATGCAAATCTCTTCACTATTTTCTTCCATCTTGGGAGAAGGGGAAAAAAGTCATTCTGAAAGTGAATGGAAGTAGTTGAAAAAATATGCAGAAGAAATCTTCATCTTGGCATTAATATAAAACTCTTCAATTGATGGCATAAATCACAATAATCAGTAGCTACTTTTAATCAACATTTGTTTAGCTTAAAGTATTTCTCTCTTGGTGAAGTCTGGGAGAATAAAAAGATCTTCTTCTGGCACTAAAAGTACCACAGTGCAAACAACAGCTAAGCCTGGATCCATGGGACGGCATTCTACAGTTGCAGTCCCACCACAGCAAAGTTTGTCCTTCATAGGCATCTGCTTCGCATTATTAGGCAAAGATACATGGAAGAGGCTCTTTCATACAAACCTCAGCTTCTCATTTCTGAGAAAATAAGCTGGAAGAGATTCTGGAATAGCTGTGCAATGTTATTAAGGGAATTGTTCTTGCACCTGTACTTATTACTCTCTGTACCAATGCTGTACAGAAATGTGCCTATCTCAAGTAAGGCTTACTGTTAGGATTTCATTACAGACTCTCTTTGTGCAGCCCAGCAATCTGGACATCATATTTATCATAAGAAATAAGGCAAATTGTATCATTTACCTTGAACATTAGAAAGCTTTTATACTACAGAAAGGAGAAAGATTACATAATGGTTTCACTTTCACAATGGTTCACATCACTGTGAACTTAATTAAGTAACCATTCTACTGAAATTATTAGTGAAAAGAAATACAATGTGGTAAATGAGATATTATCTTAATCATATGGATAAAAATCTCCAAAAAATCATATATTTGAAAATTGCTATTATACTATATAAATGTAGTCATTTTACTTGGCAAGGAGGAACCCAGATGGGGAAAGTAGGAAACATAATGGATAACTTGCAGTTAATGGAGTGAAAAGGATCAATCCTATTTTAATTCTTGAAGTAACCCCTTTAAAATATCTAGAACTAGATCATAGGAAGAGCTTTTTTAACTCTATGTGGCAGAAGCTATGGGTCAGAGGGCAGTAAGAGGAACAGGTGCATGAAAATATCAAAATCTACAGTGGTTTACAGTGAACTACTAAGATTACATTAATTGTGTATGGCCATCAAAAAAGCAACTGCCATGTGGGCAATCAAAATGCATTTTATCTTATTTAGTGCATTTATGTTCCCTTTTCATGGTATTTTTGTGGTTCTTCCACCCTGCCCTAATTTTATCTTCTTAAAAACTCTGGGGAAGAGGCTAGATTGACAGGTAGTGACCAGCCAAAATCCACTAACTGATATTTTAAACTACATTCCCTCAGTATTACTTCCAGTACTTGAGCACTATGCCAATTCCTTTTTGTTGCATAAGGACTGTTTAAGATCATTAAATCATTGCCCCACATTAAGGACACCCCTTAAGCTGCTATTTACTACAACATTGGAATATTATCATGAAAGCCAATATACATGTCTTCATTGAACAAATTGATAGGGGGCAGTGGGGGGGGGGAGCCATGTTCACATGTGCATATTTCTGATTTTGATTGCACATAACTTATTGCTACATTATTTAAGAAGATATAAAAACATAAAGTTTTCTTCAAGTCAAGTTTGACTCTTGATGACTTCATAGACATGTCCATGTAACTTTCTTGGCAAAAATACAGATGTGCTTTACCACTGCCTTCTTCCAGGATTTTTTTAAACTTCTCAGTCTAACCCAGTATTGAACTTATAATCAGTAATAGTTCCTTGAAAATGCCAAGTACAAGTAATAGCAGCCAATTTTTGGTTTTGTTTTTCTTCTTTTGATTTTTTGCAATATATAAAATTATAGAATTGAGAGCCAGTTTGGTGTAGTGGTTAAGGCACGAGGCAAAAACTGGGAGACCATGAGCTCTAGTCCTGCCTTAGGCACAAAGCCAGCTGGGTGACCTTAGACCAGTCACTCTCTCTCAGACCTAGGAAGAAGGCAATGGCAAGCCACTTCTGAAAAATCTTGTCACAAAAACTGCAGGGACTAGTCCAGGCAGTCTCCAAGAGTCAAGTCCAGGAGACTGTAAGGTGCACACGTGTGGACACACACACACAGAGATAGATCCAAGATATCAATAATATTATATTTAAGCAAAGTGGGCCAACTACCTGGAGTCTGCAAGTTTCCAGAAATAAACCAAAACCCACACTTGGGTAGGTAGGACTTCATAAACAATCTTATAACTAGTTAATTCAATAAACATTGCCCCTTCCACCAGGAAAAATTGTACCTACCTGGGGTTAGGATTAGAAGACTCTACATTCTTCATGTTGTTCAAAAGCTTCAGTTCTGCAGACCATTACAAACCATCTCAGAGCAGTTGAGAGAAGATATGTAAACCAGCAGCTGAATGTATAGTTGGAGATCCTTTTTTATGATCAGCGAAAGAGTTAGTACCATAAGTTGGGCAGCTGTGTGTCATTGGATTTTCATCTGATAACAATTTTTAGGGTCTTTCCCCACCCTCCCTTGTACAAGCACACACCTTTTAGCATGTGCAGGTATTAGGTACTAGAAATTGTGCCATTATAGTACATGCAGTACTTGTGGTAATATGGATGGTGATACTGTCTTTTGAGAAGTGTTACATGCTCCTGAGACCCACTAACACATTTGTCTAAATATGGGTGTGCAATTCATGCACATACAAAGTTCGCTATATGTACAAATCTATTTACATACATACTGCTGCTAACAGTGGTTTAAATAGGATTCAGGTGATCTTCAAAACTACTGGATAAGAGTTTTGTAAGTTGATTTCAATGTGTATGGACTTGTTTACATTTCTAGATTTCCACTTCTACTATTTCTTCCAGTACTAACATTGCTGATAATTAAAATGCAATCTTTACATGAGAAATTGTTCTTCCCTTGCATTATTAATTTGTATACTATAACAATTGTGAGAGAGTCTTGTTTGTGTGTATGCATGTATGTGCACATCGTGCATATTGTCTATTACTAGTAAACGCTTGCTACATATGGTTCTAATGAAAATCAAGCACACGCACATACACATACAAAGAGGGAGATGGGAGACCTCCATGTTGCCAGCAAAATAGTGAGATCTCATTCCAAATCTCTAAATGAATCCTTAGAATAGTTTCTTCTTGTTCTTTGTGCCTTTATGGTGAATGTTGTTTGAGCTCTAGTCCCAAATAAAAATTGGGGGAGGGGGGTGGATGAGAAATTATTGCTGAATAGACTGGATTGATTGGATATACCGTTGTGTATGAATGTGTGTCTGTGTCTAGTTCTATCTTGCCTGGGACTCTTAATCAAGTCATCCTACTTAGGAGGCTTTCAAAAACACTGAAAGTAGTTTATTTTTCATCCATCTGAATAAAACTGGTTAAAGATGGAAAGGAGGACAAATTTTCAAGCCAGCACTACTGAACATATGGCCTCAGATCATTGACAAAATGCATGTGCAATCAGTATTTAGTTTAAAAGTTGCTGTGTTCCTTCTCTTGCTTTTGTGACATATTAAACTTTCAGACTTGGAAGTTCTTCTTTTCCTGCTGTGTTGTGTTATGTAAGTCATGCATGAATCTGATATATAGAACACAACAGCAGATGGAAATTTTTCTCTTCCTGTGCTTAATAAGCATGCATATTTTATTACAGTTACTTGCTACTGACTTATTAATAGTGGCAGTTCATACCATATAAGGTGCCTTGATATTGAGTGCCATATTCTTTTCTGCAAAGATTTTCCATTCCGATATTCTATAGTGCTGTTTTTGATTTAGGGGTTATTTGGATTAAATACTCACATAAGGGATTTCAACATATTAATTTAGTCTGAGTTATATTAAAAAGTAATAATGAAAACTACATAGGATTAGTATATGAGCTATATATATTCACCATTGTAGAACAAGTAGCTATACCTTTTTCTACCATTTTTGCAAGTAATTAAGAAATCATTCTCTTCTATTGTAATGGCTTCCTTCCTTCATGTTTAATGCAACTGCTGAATAAAGGTATATCCATAATGATACAATGATATAATCAATATCACCCTTTCCAATTTTTATGTGTGAATAAAGCCATAATCACCCTGCCCATTATACCTGAATAGTCTCTAAGTCTATTTATCCACCATTATTCATCAGCTGTTAACAGATAAGTTGGATGAGTCAGGGATTATTCACAATTTTTATCTTCAAGAATCGATCAACCCTATTTTTTATACTATGGGATTTCCAATATAGCAAAACTTTTCATCGTTTATTCTGAAAAAGGAAAAAAACCTGTGATAATGTGATTTGATCATCTTAATGCTATTTTATCATCAGTAGCCTATATGCAAATGGAGGAATATTTTGTGCAAGTGGAAGAATATCTTTGCATCTGATTTTAGTATAGTCATGAATGTCTCCATACAAGATACAAAATAATTCCACTATGAACTGAATTTCATAAACACAAAAGTGCTTTTGAATCCATCCTTTTGAATTGCAGAAAACCAGAGCCTTTGTAAGCACAGAAGAAGAAGAAAGGAAACTAGCTGCTGTTAAATTACATCAAAATAGAGTTTTATCATTAGCACCACAGGATGGGGATTTGAAACTGTAGTGCAGGCTAATAGGAGATTTGAAATTTGTAGTGCAGATTATTGTGTTTCTCAAGATGGATCTTTAACTGAAAGCAAAGTTAAGTATCTGATCACAAATAGGGAAAAACAAATAAAAACTAGTCTAACTCAGGAAGTGCCTTTTTTTTCATTAAAAGGTGTTACAATAACTTTTTCACTCTAGAACTTTTTATACCTATATGATGCAACCAAATTTCTTTTTCTTATTCCAAGTTTCATTAACATGCATAGACATAGATATAGTGGTTTGCAATTATACTGTAAGGGGATGCGGTGGTGCAGCAGCTTAATGATGCTGAAAGTTGCCGGCCAGAAATGGTCGACACTTCAGCGGTTTGAGTCCAGCCTTCGCGTTAACAGGGTGAGCTCCTCTTTCCTCCCCAGTTCCTGTCAACCCAACAGTTTGAAAACTCATGTGAGTAGATAAATGGGGACTCTCACTCCGGTGGGAGGAAGAATGCTGGCGATGCCTTGCAAAAGGAGTCGGGAGCAGTTGCCGGTAAGTGCGAAACTGTGCTCGCCTGAAAAGAGCGCAAAGCAACGGAAACCCCGCCTCCTGCGCTCACCAGCTGGGCTCTGCTCTAGGAAGGAGGCAGTGGCAAACCACTTCCGAAACACCTTGCCTTGAAAACTGCAAGGACTCATCCAAGCAGTCACTGCAGAGTCGGTAACGACTGAGCGCAGATTAAAAAAAAATAATTATACTGTATGGTTTTAGCATGAGAAAGTTTATAACGTGTATAATTTTAAAAGCCCATTAAATATATTTGCAAACTTATCCTTGCAAAGCACTTCAGCATTTATTTCTTGTAATATTTCTAGTACCAGCAACTTTACAAAGATCAATTTAAGGATTAAAGATGAAGCTTATAATGACTTCAGCAGAATCAAGACTGCATTGTAAGTGCCTGTTATAAGATTATATGGAAGAATTTCTGCTGAGCTGCAGAGCAAACCATCAGCCTCCAGCAGTAATGTCTTCCTTTCACTAAATGTTCCTGGGCCCCAGAAAGGCCTATAGATATTTTTTCAAACTAAAATGGTGGGGTAACTGAACCCCAATGCTGTATTAGAAAATGTACCTCTCTGCCCTGAAAAATGACAATCATTGCAAGGTAGGGGTGGGGGGTAGAGACTGAGGCAAGGCACATCTTGTCCATTCCTTTCTGGTATTTCTGTGACCCAGGGAAGCCTCAATGTAGCAGTCATTTGATAAGAGTACCCATGTCATATTTTCAAAATCCCAGATATGTCTGGCAGTCTAAAACAAGGTTAGCTAGATATTCCATTAGTTTCAGTACACTTCATCATGCCAGAAACTCACTACTGCCACTGATTTTAGGGAAAACAAAAGTCTGTGTTTGGTTGATTGATTTTTATCCTGGGTTTTACTATGTTATTATTTAAAAATGTTTTATGATAAGCTGCTTTGTAATAAGGAATTATGTAAAAATACTTTTAATAGGTAGGTAGGTAGATTACTTCTTTGGCTCCATTTTGGCACTGGGTCTGTTTTTAACTCAACTATGACAGCCACCTGTAGCAATACTTGCAGCCATGCCTCTTGATCCAGGGGTCCTACTAGCTATTTGTATACTCCTGAATTAGCATCCCGGGTAGCTGTTTGCCTTTGCTGATTGCCTTCTTCCTTTTGTTATTTCAAAAAAGCCTTGACCAAACAAGCATCCAGCCAGAAAACAGCATGCACTCCATCATGCATTGTTCTGCTCACATGAGGCACACTGGCACCACTATTCCAGTGTTTAAGCTTTTGTTTGAACAGGCAAGCAAGCAGAAACAGGCAGAGTGGTAAAGCAAGGGTCAGAAACTGGAGAGCAAAATGGCATGTAGCACACACTCTGCCCAACAGTCCTAAAGGAGACTGCTTTTCTAAGATACAGCAAAAGAGCATCACATCTCCAGAACTGAAGTAATGTCCAACTACATTCTGGTCAGTTTCTGCACATGGCATGGGACAGCTGGTATCACCTAGCTTATTTCATAGTGGGTGCATCACATATAATGTAATTTAAACACTTGGCATTATTGTGATTAAAAAGCACAGACGAGGTTTCATCACAGATATGCAAATCAGGTCTCTTGAGTTCCTTTCGCATTTTATTAGCATAATTTAAAAATGTTCCATTAGATACAAACTCCCTTCAATCATAGCCTGAATCCCTGGACCTATATCTTCATCTCACTTATACGCTCAGATATTAAGACTGTCTCTGGAACTTAATCTGTCCATCAAGTTCCAACTTGAAATTTTCTGCATATACATTGGAAAGTTTTTAAGTTGAAAGCACAAGAACATACCTTAGCTACGGCTTGGACATGCCCAGAATATGTCTGTTGCTTTATGACTAAGTTCATGTGGTATAAAGTATATGTGTCTCCTTTGTAACTACTTATCTACAAATTTAAGGTCAAAGTTACAACTCTTCTCCCATTTAATCTCTAGGATGATATACTAAAATGCTTGATGATACAGGAGTCATAGAATGTAATCAGTTCAGTTAAATTTAGAGTTAACTGAGAAGAATGAACTGGAAAGCTAATTATGAGCTGAGTTCAAGCATCACTAAAGGTTAAAGTAAGCTTATAATTAGTTCTGCCCTGAATCAAACATAAACCCCTTTTCGTTTCTACAGTCAGACCATTCCTTTTTCACTGAAGTTCACTGGATGCTGATAAGATTTCATTAGCTACTTCAACAGCTAATAGGTGTCAAGATTCTAGAAAATGTATTTGTCTTTGAGTCCTGGATAGTGTACTTAAAGTGTTCTTCTTTACCACCATCAAATAACTATCATGAAAAGAAAAGAGGACAATAAGTATACTTGTAAGGAGTGGGTTAGGGTAAGAAGAATTGAGAGGGGAGATCTTGCCATGTTCCTCTTGATATTGGAAGCGTGAAGAGATCTGCAATATAACATTAATCTAAATTAAGTCTTAATTAACTATAGGCTTCATTCAGACAGTTTGTTTTAGCTGAATCCATCCCTAGTGCTCATACCAAAACATTAAGTAAAATGTTGTTTATATTTAAACGGTTCATAGTCTCAGCAACATAAATTCCCTGATATAAGTAATGTTCAACTCACAAATACATATTCTGATATCTACTCAGTTTGATCAGTATTGTTGGCACATAGAAACTTCAAATTTACAAAACACACTGATTAGTAAACCTTGATTAGTTTTGTATGAAAAATCCAAGCTGTTTTATGAGCATTAATTGATATAGCTTCACTCCAATGGATTCATCCATCACACTTATTCACATGTGCCATCCTTTGACACTGCCTTGCCATTTTCTCACTAAATATGTACATTTTTTTAGATTGCTTTGGGGACTGGTGTGAGTCTGCCAAGAATCAGGACTGTAATAATAAATATAAAATAAATTTGAATTGATTTATATTACCCAAAATTGGACCGGGAGGGGCGTGGGGGTGGAGAAAAAGAGTCTTCTAGTCTTCAGTTGTCCCTATATATATTTTATAAGGTAAGTGATACATTTCTCTATTACACTACTGTGAGATTCTCCATAAAATATATCAGAGGCATGCAGAACAATATTGAGGTAAAGCGGAATTGGGTGCTGGTTAAAATGAAGGAAGTATACCAGTGGTAGGGTTACAAAGAATTCAAGAGATCTTTAAAAACGTGACCTATTCTATGGAGAGGCGCCACATTGTACGTTGCTGCCTGAGGATGAGTTGCAGAATAAAACTTGCACCTTGATAAAACCAATTACCTAATGCTCAGAAGGCCAGGACAAGTTAATCTGGAGCCTAATGAAATTAATCCCAAAAGCATTGTTTGCCACAAAAAATATAACATTAATAAATAAAATTCTTTTTTATTTCCCCAACCAGAAATAAAATAAAACCAGGCACCTGAAAAAGGTTCAAATTCAGCAGAATAATTCTGCTTGGGAAAAGGCTTCCTGTACACCATCAGTAAAGATACAAACCTCATTCCACATTATGGCCTTTGTCCAGGCTAATCTTGAACTGATAGAATATGTTCCTCCTTGTATATGGAATTGCAGAAACTTATCCACAAGTTGATATACATAAATATTTCTAAGTGAAATCAGATCCAGTGTTGCTTTAATTAATTCTCAATGGCAGCAGAGTCACCATGGAACTCCTCAACAGAAATGTCCAGCTCTCTTTGTTTCCATCTAGAGTTGTTATTGTTTTAATGGAGTAATGCTTGGGACCAAGGTAAGTTGTACTTAACTCCCACTGAAGTCATGAAAATTTAAGGCCTATTAACATCATAATTGCACTGCAAGTTAGTGTTATAGTGATTTGCTCACAATGAATGTAGTAAGCTGCCAGGAGCCAGAATGCAAACTTGATAGATAATAATAATGCGTCACTTTTACTCTAAGCTGCTTTGGCCACTGTTTAAGTGAGGCATAAATAATAAATCAACTTCAAATGTTTGAGAATTTTGAAATGCTTAAAGTATTATTGTCTGTTTTTCAGTGAATAAGACACAATCCCCAGGGTACAACAGAAACAAGCTGTTCTTTGTCTTCTGGAAGACAAAACAAAACCAAACCAAAAACTTACTTTAGAAGTATATTCAATACATCCTGATTGCATTTCTCCCTGATATTTATAAGAACAGATTCTAGTAGCCTAAATATTGGATGCTGAAACAAACCGTTCAGACAGTGCTGATTTGTACACTTGAAAGACACTTAAGTCTGAAAGTCAGTCTTTGTATTCCCTCATAAATAAAATTATTGACAATTTGCTTCTTTTTTATGATATCCAAAACCAGGCATTGCACAGTTTTATGGCACTGAAAATGTTAATGTGATGAATTGATCTGTCCTGTCTTTTACCATTGGAGCAGGTAAATCTGGCTCTCTGAGGACACTTTCACAGTGATCCAAAGGAAATGGTTGTTCACAGTTGAGAACATCTTCAGATCTCAGGGAGGAGCTGGTGGCAAAGTGATATTTTTTGGATAAAAATCTACAAGGGAAGAAAGACATAGAGCACATCTCATTTTCAGTGCTATCATCCAGCCAGTGGAAAAGACCTATGGAAGGATCAGATTCTGTTTGATATACCCCTTTGATATACTGATGAGTTAACCCTAAAAAAAAAAAAAAAAACCCTTAGAGGAGTGAAGCATGAAACCTTTTTCTTATAATATGTTTCTATGTGAAAGAAGAAAAATTAACAGAGAGATTTTAAATTATTATTATAAAAATACAGTTAAACTCATCATTGGTACTATTTATGACAGCAAAATTATTTGCTTGCCTTTGATATAGCTATTACTTTGACCAAAAAAAAAAAAAATCTTTTGAACAGCTTGCAGGGGAATGCAAATGGTTTTTATGCAAATATAATATGGTGTAACTATCTTACTCCTGGCTTAGGGGGGGAAAAAATCAGCTGGCTAAGTAATTGGTGTAAATCAGGATGTGTTCCTTTGCTTGTAGGCAGTAGATATAATCAAGATATATTGAACTGCTGGAAGAATATCTGATTCAGAGTAGCCATCTCCAAAACAACAGTGCTAGTTTTCCAGGGCTGGCAAAATTACTTAAGTGTGTGGGGAAAAGGATGTTTACAGGGCTGCTGGATTCCCTTACAAGCAGGAAAAGATACATTGCACTTTGACTATAAAGCAGCATTTCTCAAACTTGGTAACTTTAAGATGTGTAGACTTCAACTCACAGAATTCCCCAGCCAGTCATGTTTGGGCTGGGAATTCTGGGAGTTGAAATCCACACATTTTAAAGTTGCCAGGTTTGAGAAAGACTGCTGTAAAGGATTCTTTTTTTCCCCCTTAAAATAATTGTTAAGGGGTAAATATAATAAATTATTGCACTTCAATTTTTCATTAAATATCATCCATAATAATATGCATTAATAACATTTTTTTTCTTTTTCAAATTGCATTTAATTCATTACTGTGAAAATGAAACAGCAAGCTGAGATTTCATAAAGATTTACATTCAAGGTATTGCATTGCTTCTACAATACAAAGGCAGAGGAGAGAATGGCTATTCTCAGTAAAGGTTAAAGATATTATGCAAATGTAGATGTTACCAGAATAAATAATGGTTATTTTTGTAAGTTCAATTATAAGAGGATTGTTGAATACTAGCAGATTGCTTCACTGTTTTTATAATAAATTGTTTGTTCATCAGATTTACCTGTTGCCTCAATCCAAAGAAATTCTATGTGATGTAAAGATATTTTGAAATACAGTGTTATTGTCAGCAACATAATAATAAAAGCCTTTGGCACTAGTGGTTTCACTAATCAGTCCCAAAGTCTTCTGGAAATGCTAGTTTTTTTCAAGGCTTCAGAAGGCCATGAAAGTGGGAGTGACTCAACTCAAACAGCAGCCTGTTCCAGAGAAGGGCAGCCCACCCACCCTGGAAATGCCCATCATCAGCCCCACTCCCATTGCATCTTATGATATGAAGGGACCTTCAGCCAATGTTCTCTGGCTACCTGAATTGAGCAAACAGAATCTCTTAGATACCCAGCCCCTAAGCCATATGAGACTTTACAATGGATGTTTAGCTTCTTGTATACATTAAATAGGATTGGGGAAATGACTAAGCCCTGGGTACCTCATAGTAGAGCATCTGAGGGCCCAAACTCTCCTTGCCTGCAACCACTGACTAGACCTGTCTACTCAAGAATAAATGGAAATGCTGTCGTGCAATGGCTCAACTCCCAATCTTCACTTTAAAGATCACTGAGAGGCCACCAGGACCTGAACTGTCATGCTTCCACTACCCAAGTTGCACAAGATGTCATTCATGAGAATGTCCAATGCAGTTTCCGTCTCATACCCAGGCCTGAATACAAACTGCCATGGGTGCAGGTAATCAATATCCTTCAGAGTTTTTTCTGATTTTCATTTTACTTTCTCAACAACCTTCTCCAAGGGAACATCAGAGAGAAAATGATAGTTGTCAATAACCATTTGAATTAGGGCTGACCTCTTAGGAAGCAGACAGTCCAGCAGCTCCTTCAAAGCCATAGGAATTTCTCCCTCCCTCATAGGTTTTGACCACTGCCTGGATGCAGCTCCCAGTTTGTTTCCTAGCTGTTTTCATCAGTCAGGTGGGGCAGGAATCCAGTCCTGATGTGTCAGAGCTAAGATCACAAAGAACCCAAGCTACTTCCTTAAGATTCACAGGCTCAAAAACCTCCCAAGACATGCCCTGTCATCTCAATGGATGTTGAGATGTATGTATGGTATGTCCAGCTTCCAAGTCAGAGTGAAACAATCAGCCAGACAATCACTGCTTGCACAAATTGATTATTCTGCCCTATCCTTCTGTAAAAGGGACAATTTTGTCATTCCTTACAAACTACCTGGGAATGGCAGACAAGGAGAGGTGTTTCAGGGTGGCTGTCAGTTGTTAATATCAGTAAAAAAGAGTTTGGCTTATATATATATAAAGGGTGGAGACAGATGAGCTGCGCATCATATTATATCTTGTGTGGCATGTTCTATAGGGATCATAGAAAGAAGTGAGCAATTCTAAAAGGGTGGGTGAAGCCAAATAAAGAAAATAAATACATTTTTAAAACATAACATAGAAATATAATGTGCTGCCTAACAGCAGAACAGACACTGCATTTTTACCCCAGCAATCTTCAGGAGTTTAGAACTTTTCATAACCTGTATTGAACCTGGGCCCCTTATCATGCAAAGAATGTTTCCTCCCAAATTAATGATAAAATATTTCTGAAATGTTGTTTTAGTTCTTTTTCCTAAATTTAGCTCTAAACTTTTGCTAGTACTTGCCAGCATTATGGTATAAAGTTGATGGAAATGAACAGCATTGTCAGGCCAGACGAATATGTTTAGGTTAGTTAGAACATGTTACTTAGCCCTTCCTTAAAGCACAGGTAGTCCTTGACTTATGATGATTTGTTTAATGACCATTTGAAGTTATGATGATGCTGAAAAAAGTGTCTTATGACCAGTCCTCGCACTTATGACCATTGCAGTATCCCCCATGGTCACGTGATCAAAATTCAGGCACTTGGTAATTGGCATATATTTATGACAGTTGCAGTGTCCCAGGGTCACATGATCACTGTTTGCAACCTTCCCAGGGGGCTTCTGACAAGAAAAGTCAATGGGGGAAGCCAGATACGCTTAACGACCACAGCGATTCACTTAACAATCACAGCAAAAAAGGTCGTAAAATCAGGTGTGACTCACTTAACAATCACATCACTTAGCGATGGAAGTTCCAGTCCCAACTGCGGTCATAAGTAATGACAATGACTGAAGAAAATTGTTTGGGGCATCTAGAAGATTTTTTTCTATACATAACTAAGTTATCAACTTATTGAAAAGAAAGCACTTAACTTAGATTCCTAGCTGTATTGTTATGTTACTCAGGTTATTACTGTAAGTTTTCTGCACAACACAACTGCCCAATTAGCTCACAATTCTAAAAATAAACAAAATAGGAATTAAAAGGAGAAGATGACCCCTTAAAGTCAGACATATCATGAGCAATTAAGAAAGAGCTATACATATATGATTTCACTTCCTTGTTCTCTTTTCAGCTGACCTTTACTCCCAATCTATGTCTTTTTGTTCCTACTTGAGTTTATATAATAGAGAAGGCTTCTCTGGGGAAAATGCTGCATCTCAAAAACTATTTTCAGCAATAGAAGGGGGTGAAACATAAAGATAAGATTAATTTAAAAATACACTGGACAGTGCTGATGTAAGTTACATCAAACACGACCGATTTTAGAAATACTGCATAAATATAACCATAAAGATACATCAGCACAGAAATATAGAAAATGGGGCCATTCTTTTCCAACAACTGTTGACAAAAATATTTGCTTTTGGTTTAGGAGCTTTTCTTCATTTATTTCCAAATTAGATACTAAAAAAATTAAAATGCTACATAGGTCAATGTAATCCACTTTGTAACTTGAACCAACCATATTTTAAGCATGTCCATTGATTATGAATTGATTTTTCCTAGATTTTCAGAGAGAGAGTTTCTATGGGTCTATAGTTGCAAGAGAAGTCTACTCTCATCTGTATGAGAGTAGATTCTCTGCAGATCTTTCTGCTCAGTCCAAAAGGTAAGAATAGCCTGGCTGGATCAGGCAAAGGTTCATCTTAGCCAGCATTTTATTTCTCACAGTGGACAACAACCAGATGTTCTTGGTGTGTGCACAAGCAGGAAAAGAAGACATACCTACTCCCTGCCACTGTTCCCCTGGAACTGGTATTTGAATATAAGCTGCTCCCAACCCAGAGGTAACACCGACAGTTCAAGATTAATAGCTATTGATAGATATGTCCTCCATGAATTTATGGCACTTGATCCCAGTGTTATGAGAGAAGATAAAAATCTTTCCCTGTCTATTTTCCTCAGACTATGCATGATTTGTACATCTCAAACTATAATTTTTCAACTGTATTTTTTCCAAGCTAAAGAATCCAAAGTCTTCTAGTGTTTCTTTTAAAAGGAGAAGATATTCCATTCCCTTAATCAGTTTGATTGCCCTTTTCTGCACTTTTTCCAATTCTATGTTTTTTCAATTATGGTGACCAGAACTGTACACCATAATCCACATGCAGACTTACCATAAATTTAAGAACACATTTTTTTCCTCTAAGCTGTTTCCTAATGATTCATAGCATGGAATTTAGCTTTTAACAGCTGCCACATACTAGGTCAACACAGTCTCTACTATAGGACCCCTATATCTTTTCTTGAGTTAGTTACTAGCCCCTATCAGTAAGTATGTGAACTTAGTTTTTTTTTGCCAAATATGCATCATTTTTACTTACTTAAATTAAACTGCAACTGCCATTTGGTTGACTAATCACACTAAAGGAGAGAGTTCTTTACAGTCTTGGTTTCAACACCAGCTTTCCTGTATACAGAAATATGGTTTCTTTGTCATGACATGATCATTAATGTATCAAGTCCATACATAAGGGTAATGACATCTCCCATTATTATAAGATTTTTTTCCCCCTTTTTTTCCCCAAGTTACAAAATTTATTACTTTGGCCTATGTAGCATTTTAATGTTTTAATATCTAATTTGAAAAAAAAATAAGAAAAGTTACAAAACCAAAATTAAAATTTCTTGTCAACAGTTGTTGGAAAAGAATGGTCACATTTTCCATATTTCTGCACTGATATATCTTTTTAGCCATATTTATGTAGTATTTCTCAAAGGAAAAATCAAAGAATTTTCCTTTGCAAAAAGAATTTGCACCAGGTTCATATAAAGGGCAATATCACTGTGTATAGTCCAGATACTCTCCCAATGTGTTAAAGCATTCACAATTTCAGTTTGTAGGAATGCCTGAAGAGGACACATATAATATTAACAATACACACATGAATAATGTTGTACCTTTTCTTACTCTGTTTACTATTATTCCTAACCATCTGGATCAATAGAATCAAATTTTACAGGGTGGAATACCTCTGTGTGTAGACTGTCAGCCAACCATATCTTCTTCTATGACACTCCATTTCCCCCACACCTGGTTCTCTCATCTTACCATTAGAATCAACTGACCATAAATTATCATGGAGCATATTTATGCTTTATGGAACTGTTTAAGAGTTATTCCTTCGTTGTATTATTCTATTTAATTATCTGTACTTTTGCCAGATCTGGGATTCAATAGACAAAGATGGTACTGTTTTATATATGTACTGGCACTTATTCTTGGACATTAGAGAGCCAGTTTGGTCTAGTGGTTAAGGCTCCAGGCTAGAAACCAGGAGACTGTGAGTTCTAGTTCCTCCTTAAGCATGAAAGCCGGCTGGATGACTTTGGGCCAGTCACTCTTTCTCAGCCCCCAGTGTCAGGCTCAGTGAAAGCCAGTCAGTCAATTCCTGTTGCAACCAATGGATCAACATTTGGTTGATCCGTAAAAAAAGTAGACTCTGCACATGTGGGAAAAATGCTAGGAAGAAAAAAACCCCTTATGCTTGAACATTAGAAATGGAGGGAATAAATAGGATTAAATCTGATATATTTTATGAGCCATAATGCATGCCTCAGATTTGACAGACAGGATAGACAAATGCTTTATGCCATGTCAGAACATTATTCAGTATTATTTTCTGAGTCCTACATGGTAACATCAGGAAATGAATTTGTATGAAGCATGTGCTTAAGTATATCACTGAGTTTCAACTTGCCCCATAATTAAGAGGAGAAACAAATGCATAATCCATAATCAGAATGCTCATGGATGTTTAACCATCTGATTCTAAGTGTATTACTTGTTTTTCTATGAGTTTCCTAAGAATCCATAGGAAAGAATCTTAATTCCAAGTAATAGTATATAAAATCAGGAGTAACACTTAGTGAGACAATGCAGGCTCATTTTGGTGGAGATCTCCCTAGTATGTGTCATTTCCATTTTCATGCTACAGAATGCACTGATGTGTGCACAAAGTCATCTGAGTTAAGAAAAGTTCAGCTGGGTCAGACTGGACAATTAATAGCTATAGCAGTGTCAGCAGATGTAAATGCATGTCAGACCTGTTCTATGTTCCCTAAATAGGTATTATTGCTATGAGTAACTGTAATGTTAAACAAAGACATGAGAATCACACTTGTTAGAAGCAAGCTCTTAAAACTCACATGTGATAGCAAGGAAATGACATCAGTAAGAGATTGTTAGGTGAAATAGAAGAAAAAGTACACTTCATACAGTATATGGGACATAATCCAGCTATAATTAAATGCTCTCAAGTGTTTCAACACTTCTGTAATTAGTTGTTAGTTAAAGCACTGAAAAAGGCTTACATTTTGACTGAATTCCCACTTTTTTTTTCCTTTTCTTTTTTTCTTCTAGTTAAAATTGAAAGAATCAATAATTGCAAGAAACAGGGGGGAGGTGTTCTGTGGAAGCTCTTGAGATGTAAGAATAGGAGGTGATGTATTTCATGAAAGTTGTGCTTATTGAAACATTTTTTTTAGAAAATAAATCTTCAAAAAATCCCAGGAGTGGGGGGTTATTTTGGGGTGGGGGAAAGGTTTAGTTTTGGTTTTGGTTTGTATCCACTGGGATATAAAGGATGGGGAAAAAGGATGGAAGTGCTTGTGGGTTCAGTCCTTTCTGTGCTCTAAACATTTTGCTTTCAGGAAACCTAAAATATAGCTTTCTTTAACTTCATACCAACTCCTGGATATTAGTAGATGAAGAGGGCCATTTGCTTTGATCACAATTTGTGGTATGTCTGTTTCTTGCAGGAAACAGGAATACCACTTTTCTTCGGCTCAGAAGGAGTTACAGTATATGTTCAAAACCATGAATAGGAGTTGGTGAAAATTGGTTTGTTGCTGTTTTTTTTTTTTAATAATACCTTAACAATATATGTAGTCAATACTGTATGTCAAATGTATGAAAAAGTATTTAAACATTGCATGATGATTGAATGCATAAAGAAGGTTACTGTGGTTCAAATCATGTTTAGTAGGCACACCTGCAAACCTACAAAATGGGATCTTATCTGAGATCACTTGATGAAAGAAACAGCAACTGTTGCTATAAAGGGTATAATTAGTCTGTGCAGTTCAAGATTGCATGTACCTTTTTTTAATCAACATGAACAAAATGTGAGGATATCAAAGCATCTATATATTTATATATCAAATTGTACAGGCTAAGAGATATTGTGAATAAAGATCTCATGTCTAACCCCTGCCTTGTAGAGACAGTAAGGTTTAGCTGTATCCATCAAAGACGTGAGTGGAACAATCCTGATATTTTCCCCCTCCCCAAAATTGGGGATACCTTAAGATCTAACTTTAGTTAAATACTTTACAAAAATAATGCTATCTTGATATCTAAAGAGAAATAGATTTATTATTTTCTCACTGGAAAAGTAGTTGAGCTTTAAAAGTTACAATACACTATATTGTAGACATTTCAAGCAATGGTTTAGGATATCAAATTGTGTCTGGGTGTTGCAATGATTTCTCATTACAGTCTTGTATGATCTGTCATTATCAAACAATTTGCATCAGATCACTAGTTTCGGGAAAAGGTCAACTGTCACACCCTTAATCCTCTTACCATTGTACTTTGTATGTTAGGTGAAAAAGACTAACATTTCATAAATATAATGAATCCAGTACCAATCATTTAGAGACCAAGATAGGGATCAGTAAGAATAATGATAAGCAGGATGAGTAAGTGGAAAGTGTAGCCTCTTCTTTTCATTTCAAAACAATGTACAGTAGGTGAAGGACAAGGGACAATCTGGAATATTGCTAATACTGATGAAGCATTAACTAGTATTAGCATTGACAAAATATTAGCATTAGTATTAGTAGTAACTATAATTAACTGTCAAGAAAAAAAATGGAGGAAATAACCAGTGAAAATGTTGCCACAGTGTGTAATAACAAATTCCATACAAGCCATTATTCAACAGGAATTTTTTTAAAAACGGTCAATATCATAATAGTTTAAAATAAATCTATGGAATTTGCACATGGAATATTTTGTACAGTTTTAATCATCCCATCCATTCCCTCATCTCTTTTTCTTGCCAGGAGAAAAAGCACCCCATGAAACTTTTGGTCCCCACTTTTTCTTTTGTCCAGCAATTATTCCACCGCACATTTTGCTCCTTTGAGGAAAGTGGATCAATTGGCAGAATCCACCACGTATCTTTCCCGATCAAAAAAATCCTGTGGTGACTTTGGAGGGTTTTGCTGAGTAAAGCAATTATCCATAGAGAGTAAAGGGAGGAGCCCAGGCTCCCTGCCTTAACTTGTATAGCCAAAAGTAATTAGTGCAGGTCGAGGTGGGGAAAATGTGTGGGGCAGTCACTCTTGCAGTCATTCCAAAAAGAAGATCTGCAAAGGCAGTTCTGCCCAGTCTTTACGAAGAAAGAAAATTTAACTTCCTTAGTTTTCTATGGTCCAAAGTTTAACTAAATAGTTTTAAGATCTGCGGAATACTGTGTTTGAATGGAAAATTATTGCTTTAAATTTTCATTTTAATGTGTTCTTTAAAAAAGCATGATATGACCAAGTTATTATTTTTCTTTCAATCTGTTTACAGACAATATTTAAGCATATTCAGCAGGCGATCCACTAATACTGTTTTTTCAACATGGGGATGCAGTGATTGAAGAACAGGAATTTATCTTGGAATTTATTTTTTATTTTTAAGAATATTTTTATATTGTATTTTAATTGAATTTATCTCCTTTGTAAACCACTCAGAGTCGCTTTTCAATGAGATGAGCGGTGATAAATTTGATATATAAAATATAAATAAATAAAACAGGCTTTACCCATTAGCGTTTTCATTACACATGGTCTCAGTCTCAAGTTCTATGTGATTTAATGTCTGACTGTACTTCACATACTTCATGTTTCACAACAAACATAGAAAAATAAATCAAGAGCAAACCCTAAGATGGCCCTGGAAAATCAGTCTGTAGATGCCAATATTCATAATGAGAAGATTAGCAAATAATTCAAAGATAATTGAAGAATCATGTCTGGGAAGTTCAGTTTGGATAAATGTAAAGAGATGGGCAAGAGATGAAAAGCACTTGTTGAACTGCAAATATTAATTAGCTATCCCTTTTGTGCAGCAGATAACCTGAAAATTATGAGTCACGCATCTGGTAAGAAACGGCATTATTATGAGTAAGTATTTAATTCAGAATTTTCTCAGTAACATTTGCTTCTGCTCTCAAGTTATAACTTGAAAGGGTGTGTGCAAATTCTGGGGATCTGAAGACAGAAGGGAAAAAGAGTATTGTCTCCAGCAAGACTTTAGTTCCATGCAATCTCCTTTAAAGCTAACAGAGTGGAGCATTTAAAGCCCCTTATTTGAGTTGTATTTCTAATCATAACCCATTCTT
The DNA here is from genome assembly GCF_059951505.1 of Python bivittatus. Classification (NCBI taxonomy): domain Eukaryota; kingdom Metazoa; phylum Chordata; class Lepidosauria; order Squamata; family Pythonidae; genus Python; species Python bivittatus. The sequence continues at coordinate 27,053,808 of NW_028277058.1, read as the reverse complement.
CTTCCAGTTCCCACAGTTCCCTGGAATTTCTAGCCAGCCACTTCTCAACTACATAGCAAGTAGTTGTCAGGGTCTGCTTAAAGAAACAAAAGAATAAACACATTTTATTTAATGCATGGAAGCATCTTATGTTGAAATTGTGAAGGTTCTGAATGTCACCAGAGGAAATTCTACATTTCCTGTTGTCTCTTTCTGTTACTTGCAAAGCCCTCGCAAAGGAGGGTGAAAGAATCTAGTGCTTTTAATCATTGTATGTTAATTAAAGGTTTCAAAGGCCTTTGGGAATTATCCCAAACATATAAAGCAGTGCAATAAATTTTACTTGCTTAGCTGGGATTATTCAGATAATGCTTTTCCTTAAGTTATGTTTTGTTTATGTGCACAATGAGGATGAATCTAAAGCTGGCCATGAATTATACTAGAGTTTTCACCCCAGCAATTTATCAGAATTAATGTGGAATCGTGGCTTATAAGCATTCATTCTGCTTAAATTGTGCCTGCTAACTTTTAATTGTACTTGGCTCCTGTCCTATCACTCATGTTCTTTTTGTTTTGTGGTCTTTTTAAAAATAAACCTGTATTTATCTATTTATTTATTCAAAAACTCAATTGGGCAATATTTTTTCTCTGATTTTTTAAAAGCACAGTCATTTTTATAGCTTTCTTCCACACTTTGATTTTTTCCTTTTTTTTTTTTTTTCTTCCCCCTGATCTGTTTTCATGTATGAATGGTTGGCCCTCATACTGCAAGTCCCAAGGTTGGAGAAAGGAGATTATTTGTCTGCATGTTGAGGGATTGAACTGTGTATATGAAGAGACAAGGTTGATAATTTCACAGAATCACATATGGCTTTCGAGTCCCATGTACTAAATAAAAGGAAGGGCAATTTGATATAATGTATTTATTCCCTTTTCTAATTCAGCCACAGACTGGCTCCTTTTGTCTTGCCAGCAGTACTTAATCAGTTGCAGATTTTTCATCTAATTTTGATCATAGTGCAGTCTGTGAAAACAAGACTAGGTAACATTTTTGGATGCAGTGAATAAATAATGGTGCAAAGTGGGCATGGGTACATAAGGATACACAGAAAGAAATTCTGTTTGTAGCAGCACACACATGAAACTTGCTATCCTATCTATCTATCTATCTATCTATCTATCTATCTATCTATCTATCTATCTATCTATCTATCTTTCTATCTATCATCTATCCATCCATCCATCCATCCATCCATCCATCCATCCATCCACCCACCCATCTCAAGCTTCAAATCTTGAATCATTTCCTCCTTCCTTTTTGAATCAACATACTTTTTGGCAGTTCTTTTCACCACCTTGAAGTTCTTTGCCATCTGTCCTTTGTTTACTATAGCTTTTCCTGGTGTAGGAATCAGAGAACCACCTTTCATTGTTGTGTCTACCACATCCATAACCATTTTACACACTATGTTTGCTCTTTAAACTTTTAAACTCTCTTCTGATCTCATTATCTCCATCCAGTCACAACTTTCTCAGCCTTCCTTTCCTCTCTATCTGTTCACCCTTCCTGGATATATTTGTTTTGCAGTTTAATTCTCATTTATTCTTTCTACATTAACAAACCACTTCAATACACCCATACTCCTTGTACTCCTCATCAGTCTTTCTACATTAACAAACCACTTCAATACACCCATGCTCCTTGTACTCCTCATCAGTCTATCAAATTCTCTGCCCACAACAAAACATCATGTATGTACAAAAGTATAGATGTATTTACATCTCTAACCCACACACCTCTAGTATCTCCTTAAGCCTTGCTTACACAGTTGACTCTTTACAGGCAATCTCATTTATGATTTCAAAACATACAGTATATGAAGTTGAAAAATAGAGAATAGCCCATGGTACATGAGTAAACATTTTCATGTATCTACTGATAATGTGAAATTTGGTAGGGATGGGGGTTACTTTATGTATGTGTAAATTAGCAGACTGGTTTGTGTGCATTGATAAAGGTTTGTTTGTTTGTTTAGGACACCTGCACAAAGTACTTGCTCCTCCTTCTTCTCACTTGGCTAAGGTGGATCTTGTTGGATCAACATGATTTCTTAGAACAGCTAGCTTTTTTCTTGTTTGGATTGGTTTGCTTGATTGGTAATGGAGGGAGTTGTCCCACTCATGCCACATGGCTCATACTGGCTTCCCTATTCAGCTTTTTCACAGGAGGGCCTTTTTGTTGGATGTTGCTAGTGTTGCCTGAAGATTGCTCAGGGCTCACTCCAGTAACTGCTTGTTACTTGTAGTTGGGGTGGTCTTTCCTCTGAATCTTCTGACCAAAGTGCTGACAATGGTGGCCTGTATTGTTCCTGTGAACAAGAAGAGGGAAATATTTATGAGAAGAAGATGAAAAAAGTGCTGGTGTAAGAAAAGGATAACCATAGGCTTCAGAACATAAGGTCCCAATTCTCCTAAAGTCAGGTCTTATTATTCATTATTTCATTTTCCATGCTAGAATGGAATTCCAGTTTAATGTATGGATTTATCCATTCAAACATTAAAGAACTAAGAAGAGATTATACATTCCTTTCTTATTCCCAGCTTGAAATTAAACCGTTTTTAAGTAGTCTGTGTATTCTAATGAATTCTTCACTTTCATCACATACTATTCTTATTGAATTCAGCAACCATCCATCATGGTTTCATCTTTGTATAGAACATTCAAAATTCAAGCTTATACACTGCATCACATGCTTTTCTCTAAATAGACAAATGTACAACAAACTACCTCACAGCCACTTTTCTCAATGACCAGCTGAGGAACAAATATTTTGTATGCATATTCTGTGCCAATGCTCAGCTTAAAATCATTATGCACTTTCCAAATTTTGCTCATTGTCACTCCTGTACCTACTATTCATGACAGTTCTGCCATATATCTTCCCAGGCACACTTAACAGATTAACCCCCCTGTAATTTTTGTACTCACTCTTGCTGCCTTTTCTTTTGTACAGGGCATTCTTCTAACTGTCTGAAGACTGAAGACAGATACAGTCTTCATGAATATTTTTAAAAAGTCATACAGTTATTGCATAAGCAAACTACAGAGGAGGAGGAAGAGGAGCAGATGGAAGCATAGAGATTTTCTTGCCTTGTCCAGTAATAAATAACCTTTAATAGCTCCTGATAAGGAATGTGGTGAAACTGAAAGTAGGTTGCTTACTTTGGTATACAGATAGTCCTTGCTTAATGACCAATAAACCTCAGTGACCTTTCAAAGTTATGACAGCGCTGAATGACTGGTCCTCAAAGTTATGGATGTTAGAGCATCCCTGTGGTCACTTGATCAAAATCTGTGTGCTTAGCAGCCTGCCCACATTTATGACTACAGAGTGCACTTCAAAACCCCCGCCTGCCTATCTCTCCCTCATCTCTGCCCTTTTGGCCCCTGCACTCTGCAGCCCCTGCTGCCCAGGGTTCTGCTGCCTCCAGCTGACCTTTGCCCTCTTCTGGCTTACACTGTTGATGAAGTGCACCCAGCCTGGCCCTTCATGAGGCAGTTGCTGGCCATGTGAGGCCTTCTTCTCAAGGTCATATGTGGCAGTTTCCTTCCAAGACCTCAAGAAGAACTCCATGTGTGGCCAGCAGTTGTCTCAAAAAGGACCAGACCAGGTGGATCTCATCAGCAGCAGGAGCAGGAAGATGGCAAAGGTCAGCTAGGGCCAGTGGAGCATAGGATGGCAGTGGCCATGGAGTGCAGGGCAGTGAGGGAGGCTGTGGCTAGGGCTTTGCACTACATTGCTAGGCTGGATAGCTGGGGCTTTGGACCCCACTGCTGGGCTTGGGGTGGCTGGGACACTGCACTGTGCTGCTGAGCTGGGGTAAGCTACTTGCATGTCCTCCCTCTCCCAGCAGCAGCTACCCCAGCCCAGGACCTCCTTGTGACTTCCTGCGGGCTTCCCCATTGACTTTGCTTGTTGGAAGCCAGTAGGAAGTTACAAGTGTCAGGTTCGGTCAGCACGGGGCTTCGGGGAAGCTCGTAGCCAGCGAACTCCACCGGCAGCAGCTAGCGAGGAAAAGAGGAACTGAAAGCGCCGCTAATTAACGGCTCACCTGCGCCCAGCCAAACAGGAAAACCGCAGCGGAAGCTTTAACTATACACTGATAACGGCGCGAGCCAACAATGAACGGGGCCGCAGGCAGCGAAACAAGATCGCGCGCAGCACAGAACCCTCGGGCTTGCACGTAACGGGGAGGGACCAACCCAAGCCGGGGGGGACTGCCCATCAAGGACAATGGACCCTGACCGAACCTGCCATCATGGACAATCAAGGGGGATTATTGGGGGGCCAATAATCCGCAGCAGCAACGTGATCGCGGGGCGGGAAAAAAGCGCGGGAAGGGGGGAATATAACAAGTGATGCAATTGTACCAAGCCAGTCCTGGCTTTGCTTGTGACTACTACGTTACGCATGAGTAAACCTTCTTTGTGAACCACACGTGTCACGAGAGTTTCTCTGTCGAACGGGGCAAACCTTACATAAAGCCAGGACTCACATTGAGTGCTACCCGGTACACACCGAGGAGCGCTCACCTTTCTTTCCCTGCAGCCAAGACCGGAGAGGAATTGATTAATGGCACCAGGAGATGGCAAGCGATGGGGAAACCGCATGCCAGCTGGGCTACCAGGAGCCCAGATCCGAAGGCGTGATGGCGGGACCAGTCCGGGGCGAATGGCGCACAGACACAGCCAAGAGGGCGCCAGAGGACGGGTGGTCGTTCGGCAGGGGCAGGAGCCCCAACGGGTCGCCAGCATGGGGGGTCGCGATGAGTAGTGACTCGGAACCCGAGGCCCGAGAGCGTGAGGAACGATTCACCCGACTGGAGGCCAAGATCGAGCAGCGGATGGATGCTGTCCAAGTGATGTTGCAGACCATCTTCCGGCGGGGCAAGGCCCCAGGGGCAGAGTCGCAGGCGAAGAAGGAATCGGGAGATACCGGCAGCAGTGAGGATACGACCTCAAGAAATTGCATGGAGCCTAGACCAGAGGTTGCGCAGATGACTCCAGTCCCTAGCGTGAGGAAGAGGGGACCCACAACCACGGCCAGTTCGCGGGGCGCCAAGTGGGCGCTCAGCAGCGGGACGGAGCCAGAGGGCTTGACGGGACGTGCGGTTCCCGGGAGCAGCGGCGCAGGGTCCGGGAGCCAGGAGCTGGAGGAGAGGCTGGACGGGCTGGAGGGCGACCTCCAGCAGCAGACGACAGCTGTACCGGGCATGCGGGAGGCATGGAGTGGCGGACCCAGGGCCCCGGCTGGGGCAGCCGCAGAGGGCGGCGTGGAGACCAGGCTAGCAGAAGTGGTCAGCCTGACGGGGAGCACGAAGGGGGGTCGGCGGCCAGCAGAAGCGCCCCGATTCAGGAGCTCAAGGAGCGAGCTCTCGGGGCGCCCCAAGCCACTAACCTATCTCCGTGCGCAGGACAGGCTCCACTCAGAGATCCAGGGGGGAGCACCCAGTAGGGACGACCTGGAGGCTCTAGTGAAGTGGAGCTGGCTGGTGGAGACGGCGGGGGATGCCGGAGACCCGGGGAAGCGAGAGGCGCGAGCCCCGATACCAGCCACAGCGGACCAAAGTGAGGCGGCACCGGAGGCGAGGCGCAGGAGCCGACGGCAGAGGATCGAGGTTGGAAACGCCCGGCAGACTGCAGGGACCTGCTACCGGTGTGGAGGCAAGGGGCATCGGATGGTGCAGTGCCCCTCGAGGCAGGGGGTCTTGGCGAGCTGCACAAAGGACGGGGGCCGGAGATTCCCGGCTATAAGGGACCCCGACCGATCCTGGGAGGAGACAGCAGCTAGTGGAGCGGTGTGCAGCGGAGCTGGCTGGCTCATGAGGAAGCCTGGCTCTGCGAGGAGGGGAGAGCGAGCCAGCGGGAGGCGATGGCCGGCGACGCTGAGGTGCACCCCAGAGCAGCCAACGGAGTGGCAGCATGAGGAAGGGCGGGACAGAAGAAGCTACTCGCCCATGAGGATCAGGGTCCACCTCAAGGGGGTGAGATCAGAAGCAGAGGCGAAAGTCGATGCCTTGCTGGATTCGGGATGCACCCACTGCCTGATCCACCCGGTACTGGCATCCGCGCTGGGGCTCAGCGTGAGGAGACTCAGGGAGCCCCTCGCACTCAGCCAGTTGGATGGATCGACGGCAGGGGGGGAACCAGCGCAGTATCGCACTGAGCCGGTCGGTTTGACAGTGGGGACAAGCCGGGAGGAGCTAGGCTTAGTAGTTGCCCCGGGGGCCGGCCATGCACTAGTGCTGGGGCTGGCATGGCTTACGCTCCAGAACCCGCACATCGATTGGGTGGCCAAGACGGTGCGGTTCGGCGGCACCACCGAGCAGACGGGGTCGAGCTGTGGAGGTGGCACGAGAACAGGGGGCCCCACAGAACCCGGCGAGGTGGCGGCTGGGCGACGGCGAGCCGAGGGCCGGCGAGCTGCGGCAGCGGCGGCAATAGAGCCCGGGAAACCAACTGCACACGCGGCGAGGGCGGCGCCGAGGGAGACCGGCAGAGGAGCCGAGGCGGCAAGCGCACGAGAGAGCGTGGCAGCAGAGACGGTGCGATTCGACGGCACCACCAGGGAAGCCAGGTCGAGCCGCGGAGGCGGCGCGGGAGCTGAGGACCCCACGGAGCTAGGCGAGGTGGCGACTGCGCGACGGAGAGCCGAGGGCCGGCAAGCAGCAGCGACAGCAGCGGGGCCCGGGCGACCAACTGCACGTCAGGCGAATACGAGGACGGCGCCGAGGGCGACCAACAAACGAGAGGGGTCAGAGACCGCCGAGGTGGCGGTGGCATCGACGACGAAGGGCCCCGCAGCAACGCAGGGGTCGGCTACAGCAGAGACGGTGGCAGCAGGACCCGAGGGCCCCGTGGCAAAGCAGGCGGCGATCACACTGGCATCAAGAGCGGGGGCAGGAGCGGCACCGGGAGCCGACTGGTCCGCGCCAAGCGTGAGTGAAGCAACCGGCGATAGACCGGGACCTGGCCACGGCCAGGGGAACCTGGAAGGTTGTAGGACACTGAGGGAGCCGCCGCTCGAATCCACGGACCCAACAAGGACGACCCAGCTGGAGGCGAAAGGCGGAGCCCAACCCCCAAGGGAGAAGCAGGGGAAGGGAGCCGAGCCGGAGCTGAGGCGGCGCTGTGCAGAGGCGAGCGAGGGAGACCCCTGGTTAGTAAACAACAAGGACTCCCTGACGAAACAAGGGACCTGCTGGGAGCACAAGGGGAGGCTCTACGTTCCAGAAGCTTGCCGGGTGGATGTGCTCCGGAGAGGGCACACCGAGGACACTACGGGACACTGTGGGTTTGTTAGGACTTTCCACCTCCTGCGTGAACAGTTCTGGTGGCCGTCTCTCCGGAGGGATACAAGGGAGTACGTGGCCAGCTGCTCGACGTGCGCAACGGCGAAGGAAGGGAAGGAGGGGAAGGAGAACCTTCGGGGACCCATCCTATAAGTGACTTAGCCAAGGAAAGGCACACCGTTATGGCAGATGGGGGGGCAACACCCTAGTAGCCCAATTAAGAGGGGGACTTGTCTTCAGGGGGGCGGTGTGTCAGGTTCGGTCAGCACAGGGCTTCGGGGAAGCTCGAAGCCAGCGAACTCCACCGGCGGCAGCTAGCGAGGAAAAGAGGAACTGAAAGCGCCGCTAATTAACGGGCCACCTGCGCCCAGCCAAACAGGAAAACCGCAGCGGAAGCTTTAACTATACACTGATAACGGCGCGAGCCAACAATGAACGGGGCCGCAGGCAGCGAAACAAGATCGCGCGCAGCACAGAACCCTCGGGCTTGCACGTAACGGGGAGGGACCAACCCAAGCCGGGGGGGACTGCCCATCAAGGACAATGGACCCTGACCGAACCTGCCATCATGGACAATCAAGGGGGATTATTGGGGGGCCAATAATCCGCAGCAGCAACGTGATCGCGGGGCGGGAAAAAAGCGCGGGAAGGGGGGAATATAACAAGTGATGCAATTGTACCAAGCCAGTCCTGGCTTTGCTTGTGACTACTACGTTACGCATGAGTAAACCTTCTTTGTGAACCACACGTGTCACGAGAGTTTCTCTGTCGAACGGGGCAAACCTTACAACAAGGAGGTCCTTGCTTAATGACCCACGATTCTCACTTAACAATGGCAACAGGGACTGCTGCGATTGCTGTCGCTAAGTGATGCAGTCACATGACATCACTTTTTATGACCGCATCACTTAGCAATGGAAATTCCAGTCCCAATTACTGTCATTAACTGAGGACTACTTGTATTTTCTTAATAATTAAGGAAAAAAATCCAAAAGAAGTATTTCTTCATTTGTTCCTTATCAAATCCTGGGAACCCACATGAAGTTGCTATGACACTCTTGCTCAGAACATAATGATGGGCAGTAATTTGGAATAATTTTAAAGGGCATTAGTGAAATTAATGGAGGACAATGTTATTATTATTTATTAGGAGTGTAAATAGCATATTTCTCAATAATCAGTTATTATCAAATAACTGATTATTATTCAGTTAGAAGTGCAGTTGTGCTAAAATCTTAATTCTTAGTCCTGGGAGTACCCAGATGGCCATTGTATAATTCTGGATTATGGACAACAGAAATTCTAACTACATAATACTTTTCTTATATCCTTCAAAATCATGTGAGCTTCATTAGCTATTTGTTATGAAGCATTTTGTTTGTTGGATGGAAGGGTGAGTAGACTGTTGGGATCAATTCTAAACATTCTCTTCTTACCATGTTGTAGAGTATATTCAAGGCTAATGATACAAAGCCAATGAACACACCTAAAAGCCAATGAATACATTTCATACAAAATACTGTGCTCAAAACTAATGCCAAATAGTTAGGTAAAGTTAACCATCATAGGATTGTCAGTTGATTTAATAATGGTACTCAATAGTGCATTCATGCAAGCTTCTCGACATAGAAGCAGGATTCCCCAAAGAGTTCTTATCAACCAGGGAAGGAAAAATTATATAGGGAAATTCAGTACAATGCTTCATCTTTCTTTCTGTTTTTGGAGTCTGTGAATATCTGAGTGACATGAATAGCACATGTGCAAAGTTTGATATATTTTGCCCTTCAAATTAAAATTGTATCAGTTCAACCCATAGGCTTCTTAAATTGTGAAATCGTGAGTATTTTTGTAGGCATTTGGTAGGATTTAAAATTACTATACTTTTATCACGCAAGTAGATATTTATTAATGGTCAGATGAAAAGATTTTCTGCTGTGACCATTCTGTGATAGCATTAGATTCTTCTTCTTTTCTCTAGTGTGCTTAAGTTACCAGATAGGCATCATTTCCATTAACAACTGCAGCACTTCCATCAATAGGAATATTAGTCTTCATTTAGAAACCTAATACTTCAAAAATCTTTCTTGTGAATGAAAGACCCTAATGTGCATTATATCACCCCTAAAACATGAATAATGAGAAATCATAATTCCAGACTGTTAAATTTTCAGATGAACTTTTAACATTTCATTTTCAAGATAAAATGTAAATTGATATTCTAACAAAAAGATACTTTGTTAAATATAGCTTTCAAATATATTATGTATATTTTCTAAAATTCATATTTACCCAAATTATATATGTAATTTTTTTCATGTTCTATCTCAAATATCCAACATAGATTAAATATCCAACATATGTACAATTATCAAATTACTAGTGGAATTAAGGAATAACCATAGCTATTAGTTCTGAATTATAGAAAGTTATCTCCTTTGACTAATTGATTCTGATGAAAAATTGCAGCCTAAACTTCATGATACTAGGATGGGATTAGAAGATTCTAAGAAGTATTGAATCTATGTGATCAATGAACATCAGCTACTGCATACATATTATGAGTGCCCTGAGTTTCTGCAGCTCTTCATATAAAAACCTAGCAATTATTTTTGAACTTCATTTTGAGTTCATCTCTATCTACCTTGTAATGGCTGTCACAATGCAATGTCCATTATGATCTGTGGGCTATGTAGTCCATCATTCATCAGTAGAAGGTCCTGGGTTCAACTTATATCATCTTCAGGTATAGTTGTGAAGGATTCCTGCCTGAAACCTGAAGAGCTGTTGTCATTAAACATCAACAGTGCTGGGCTAGGTGAACTTATGATCTAATCTATGAGAGTCAGTATGATATAGCACTTGTGATGTTTATCTAGGACTGTGGAGACTTAGATTTAAATCCACTGTCAGCCACAGAAATTCACCTTGGGCCTGTCACTTTTTCAGCACAACCCTTCTCACAAGGTTGTGGTAAAGATAAAGTGAAGGGATATCCTCATCTAAACTTTTTCAAATTTCTGGAGATAAGGCAGGATATATATCTAACAAATAAAGTAAACTCAAGTTGTGACACTTTCTATCCCTTCAATATACATGTAACCATGGAAGCTCATAATGAACAAGCTGAAACTTAGATTCCACATAGACTATGATGTAGTCCTTATTGTTCTGTGGAAGAACCAGTTTTTACTATATTGTTTACATCCAGATCTAGATATGCAGTAAGAATGACTTCATTCTTTCCCTGAGGGTGATATAGACCTGGTTTTCTTGGCAAAGCTTGTTCATAAACAGTGTGATGGGAAGAGGGACACATACTTAGAATGACGTGGAACAATAGATTGGAGGGTTAAACATTATAGTAACATTTAGTAATTTGAGAATAAAACTTCTGCAGTTTTTGGAAGTCTTATTATTTAATAGTTGGGCTGGATTGCAAATTACAACTGTGTAGCTGTGCCTGAAATACTGACCCGTTTCTCAGGACAAGAACCTACAAAATGATAAATGGTAAAACATCTTTTTGTTGTTTTGATTTTTATTTGTAATATGAGTAAAGCGGAAAGTCAACTTTTTTTTCATCATCCGAGATGCTTTTCTTTCCTTAACTACTTACATTGTCTTGTTTGTCTTGCATTTTGCATTTTTCTAAGAGTTCAAACATATATAATTTATACCTTTTTTCTAGAGCTCTTGCTCTATAATTTACTTGAAATTAGACTCACTAGGCCAAATTAATAGATGAAGTACAAGTAGATGCAGACTTCATTACATCCATTTTTATCTGAGATTATAGTTTTATGGCCTAATTTGCACCCTATTGATGTCAATATGGCTTTTTATAGAGCTCTTTCTCTGTAATTTACTTGAAATTAACTCCCTTGACTGGTCTCTGAATTAAAAAGTGGGATACAAATTGAATATAAAAAAGATAAATATGTACTTAGATTCAGTCAATTGCTAAAAAGCATGACATTTTTTAAAATTAGTCCCATGTCCAATTGTAATAATTTACTATATCAGCCATATCAAAAAGTATTTTAGACACATGGCTGCATTTGTTCGTTGGTTTGTTTGTACAGGTTAAATAAGACATAATTGGTGATATAAAGTTGTTTCCCTGAAGGATCATAAGAGGCTATGAAATAGCCACGGACCTTGTTCTGACATCAGCACTTGCTCATATAGGCAGTTTGCATGGGCTGTCTGTAGACATACACTGTGCAGGTAGTGCAACTCTGATAAAAGCAGATCTTTCCAGGTGTTACAGAACACTTTTATGTATTGCCTGAAGCAGAGCATTTCAGAAACTTAGACTACAACTGATAAAGTATTTCACACATAATTTCAATGAAAGGGCCAGGTTATAGAAGAGATGGCAATCTCAAAGTGAAATCAGTATAATTTATGACTGCAATAATTTAAGAAGTAACAAAATAATTGCTCCATATGAAACAATATGAGATTACAATTTATCAAAGGCTGCTCCATGAATCCTTGGCAGGGACTAACTAGATCTTAAGTATGAATTCACAACCACTTTTGCTAGTATTTAGCTCACACTGAAGACTACAGGTTCAAAATTGGATAGAAGTAGTGTTGTTCCAGGTAACTTGTAGAGAGCACTGCTAGAAAAGTAATAGAGATACTATGTGAGATTTGCCCCGTTCGACAGAGAAACTCTCGTGACACGTGTGGTTCACAAAGAAGGTTTACTCATGCGTAACGTAGTAGTCACAAGCAAAGCCAGGACTGGCTTGGTACAATTGCATCACTTGTTATATTCCCCCCTTCCCGCGCTTTTTCCCGCCTCGTGATCGCGTTGCGGCTGTGGGCTATTAGGCCCCCCAATGTCCCCCCTGATCGTTCATGATGGCAGGGTCGGTCAGAGTCCATTGTCCTTGATTGCCAGTCCCCCTCCGGCTGGGTTGGCCCCTCCCTGCTACGTGCAGACCCGCGGGTTCTGTGCTGCGTTGCGATCTTGTTTCGCTGCCCTGCGGCCCCGTTCCTTGCTTGCTCGCGCCGTTATCAGTTCATAATTAAAAGCTTCCGCTGCGGTTTTCCTGTTTAGCTGGCCGCAGGTGGCTCGTTAATTAGCGGCGCTTTCGGTTCCTCTTTTCCCCGCTAGCTACCGCCGGTGGATTCCGCGTGGTCTGGTTGCGAGCTTCCCTGCAACCCCGTGCTTCCCTGAAGCCTCGTGCTGACCGAACCTGACATGCCGCCCCCCTGACGACAACTCCCCCCCCTCGGTCCTATTTCGGCTTCCCGGGGTATTTATTGTAAAAGTCCCGCACTAGGTCCGGCGCCCTTATGTGGGTTTTACTCACCCATTCGCTGTGGGACTTGGGGAAATGTTTCCATTGCACTAGGAGCTGGGTCTGCCCCTTGTGCCTCCGGGCGTCCAGTATCCGGTTGATTTCGAAATGCTGCTCCCCCCCGACCATGATGGGTGGTGGTACTCCCTCCGCCTTGTGCCAGGCGTTCCCCGGCTGGTGCAACTTTAGCAGGCTGCAATGGAACACCGGGTGGATCTTCCCGAGGCTTTTCGGGAGCGTCAGCCTGACGGTCACCGGATTGATGACCTCCGAAATGGGGAACGGCCCCACAAACCTCGGGCTGAGTTTTTCGATGCCTGGTGCGTCTTTAGGTTTTTGGTTGACAGATACACCTGGTCCCCCACTTTCCACTTTTCCTCGGGGAGCCTCTTGCGGTCCGCGTGCTTCTTGTAGTCGGCTTTGGCTCTTTGCAATGCCGCGTGCGCCGCTCGCCGGGTCTCGTCGATTTGGGCGAACCAGGCGTCCAGGGAGTTGATCTGGGATTCCGGCTGAGGCAGCTCCGGCATGGGGACAAAATCTCTCCCGGTGGCTACTTTGAACGGAGAGAACCCGGTGCTCTTGTGGACGGCGTTGTTGTATGCCACCTCTGCGAATGGTAGTAGCTCCGCCCAATCGTCCTGTTGGTGCCCCACGTAGCAGCGCAGGTACTGTTCGAGCCCCCCGTTCAGGCGTTCCGTGGCTCCGTCCGTCTGCGGGTGCGCCGCGGAGGATAGGGCTTGTTTCGTCCCCACCCGCTTCAGGAACTCCCGCCAGAACCACGCGATGAAGTTGCCGCCCCGATCGCTGACGATACGTCGAGGTGCGCCGTGGAGTCGGTAGACATGTTGCACGAACAGTTTCGCCAGCCCCTCGGCCGTGGGGACTCGCCGGCACGCTACAAAGTGCGCTTGTTTGGAGAATAAGTCCGTGACCACCCAAATGGCGGTCTTCCCCTTACTCTCCGGGAGCTCCACTATGAAGTCCATGGCGACCTCTTGCCAAGGGCCGTCGGGTTCCGCTACCGGCTGGAGAGGGCCTCTAGGTTTGCCTTTGGCTCCTTTCGCTGAGGCGCACACCGGGCAACCCCCCGAGTACGCCTCCACGTCCTTCCGGAGCGTGGGCCACCAAAACTGCCGCCGGATTAAGTGGAGTGTCTTTACGAAGCCGTAATGCCCCGCGCTCCGGCCGTCGTGGGCTCTCTCCATGACCTCCCGTCGGCAACCCTCGGGCACGTACAGCTTTCCTTCGTGCCACCACAACCCCTCTTGGCCGGTTAGCGCCTCTCGGTTCTGCTTGAGCCAACCGTCCCGCTCCGCTGCCTCCGCGAACCCTTGCCTTACTTCAGGCGCCGCGTCCCGTCGCTCCCCCTTGGTCTGGCTTCGGGTCACCGCCTTTGCAGCCAGCCTGCTGGCGGGGATGACGGAGTCCACGATCTCCTCCCGTAGGCTGGCGTGTTGGGGCATGCGAGACAGTCCATCCGCTAAGAAGTTGCGCTTCCCGGGGATGTGTTTCAGTGTGAACCTGAACCTCCCGAAGTATTGGGACCACCGTGCCTGTTTGGGGGATAGCTTACGCGGGGTCTTCAGGGCCTCGAGGTTCTTATGGTCCGTCCACACCTCGAACGGTTCAGTTGCCCCCTCCAGTAGATGCCTCCACGTGGCCAGCGCCCACTTGACCGCGTACGCCTCTTTCTCCCACACCATCCACCTCCTCTCCGTCTCGGTGAATTTGCGGGAGGCGTAGGCGCACGGGTGGATGGCCCCTCCGGGCTGGGTTGGAGCAGGACTGCTCCCGTTGCCACGTCTGATGCATCCACTTGGATTATAAACCGCCGGTCTGGGTCGGGATGGCGCAGGATCGGCTCCGCGGTGAACCGCTGTTTTAGTTCCTCAAATGCCCCCTGGCATTCTGCAGTCCACGCGAGTGCCATGCTGGGCTTGGGGGGTTTCCCAGTGCCCTTGGTTTTTAGCAGGTCGGTTAGGGGAAGGGCGATTTGGGCGAAGTTCGGGATGAACTGACGATAGAAGTTCGCAAACCCTAGGAAGCTTTGGAGTTGCCTCCGGGTTCGCGGCGCTTCCCAGCCCAGGACATCCCTTACTTTCGCCGGGTCCATCTCAATTCCCCGGCTGGATATTCGGTAGCCGAGGTAGTCTAGTTGCTCTCGATGGAACTCGCATTTCGAGAGCTTTGCGTACAGCTGTGCCTTCAGCAGTCTCTGGAGCACCGTGCGCACCAGGCTCACGTGCTCCGCCAGGGTCTCGGTGTAGATGAGGATGTCGTCCAGGTAGACCAGGACGCCCCGGTAGAGTAGGTCGTGCAGCACCTCATTAATTAGCTGCATAAATACCCCCGGGGCCCCTTTTAATCCGAACGGCATCACGGAAAACTGGTAGCTTCCGAGCGGGGTGTTGAACGCCGTCTTCCACTCATCTTTTGCGCGGATCCTAACTCTGAAGTAGGCTTCGCGCAAGTCCAGTTTTGTGAACACCCTCCCCTTCGACAGATGCGACATCAAGTCCTTCATCAAGGGGAGGGGGTATTTGTACTCCGTGCTGATTGCGTTCAGCCCCCGGTAGTCTACGCACATACGGAGCGAGCCGTCCTTCTTCTCCCGGAATAACACCGGGGCCGCTAATGGTGACTTCGCGGGTTGGATGAATCCCCGTGCTAGGTTCTTGTCTATGAACTCGCGCAGGGCTCCCATCTCCCTCCTCGACAGGGAGTACATTTTTGGCTTAGGCAGGGTCGCTCCTGGCTCTAGCTCGATGGCACAATCACTGGGCCGGTGTGGTGGGAGCTGGTCAGACTCCTTCTCCCCGAACGCTGCCGCCAGGTCTCGATACTGCCTCGGGATTCCGCCGCCCGTCGGGGGTTCCCCGGGTCCGGCCCCTCGCTTTGCGGTCGCCTCGCCAGTCGCCGCTGCCTCCCCTCGCCTCGGGATCGTGGCGGGTCTCCGGGGTCCCGGCGCTGCTGCTGCTGCTGTTGCTGTTGCCGCCCGGGTCTCGGGCCCCATCTGCTCTCGCCCCGTCTCCCGGTGTCCCGGACCCTCCGCTTGTCCGCCGGTGGTTGCGGCTGCCTCCGTCTCCACGGCCCGGTCCCCTCTGCTCTCGCCCCTCGCCGGTCTGTCGACCCCGAACCGCACTGCCTCCACCGTCCAGTCGACTCGTGGGTTCCGCCGCCGCAGCCACGCCAAGCCGAGTACCACCGCGTAGTCGGCCACCGGGACCACCACGAACCTCAGTTCTTCCCGGTGACTCCCGATCGTCATCTGGACCGGCTCGGTGTAATACTGAGCTGGCCCCCCCCCTGCCAGCGTGCCATCTAACTGGCTGAATGAAATGGGCTCCCGGAGGCGCCTCAGCTGTAGCCCGAGCCCCGAGACCACCGCTGGGTGCATCAAGCAGTGGGTGCAGCCCGAGTCCAGTAGCGCCCGTAGCTGCGCCTCCCCTCCGGATCTCACCCCCCCGGACGTGTATCCTCACCCGGAACGGTGGGCAGTCCTCGTCTCCTATTGGGTCCGCGCGCCTCGACTCCCCTGCTCGCACTGGGACGCCGTTCAGTGCGAGCGCGCCTCGTTTCCCGCCGGCTCCGAGTCCTCTCCGGAGGATGCTGTCTCCGGGGTCGACCACCCCCCGCGTCCTTTCTCAGTCACCGCCGCCACTGCCCCCTTCCGCGGTCGGTCACCGGTCCTTTTCCCGTTCGCACGCGGGGTTTTGACTTCGGGCCGTGGTGGGGCGCCTTCCCGCTCCGTCGGGCACTGCGCCGCTCGGTGGCCTCTGCCTCCGCATCGGAAGCACAGATTCGGGGCTCTGGTCGCCTCTCGCCTCCCGGTGGACTGCCGTTGACCGCTCCGTCTCTCCTCGGGGGTCCTCTCCCTCGGCCGGTCCCTCGTCTGGTCCCGTCGTCTTGTGCTCTGTTGGATCTGCCGCCACGCCGATTCCGCCGTTCCGGCCAGCCAGATCCAATCCTTCACTGTGGACGGGTCGTCCCGCCCCAGTGCCCGTTCCAGGATCTCTGGGTTGAGTCCCCTCTTAAAATACTTCACCTTCAGGGACTCCGGCCAGTCCGCGAGCTTCTCGGCCAACCTCCGGAACTCCAGGGCATATTCCGATACCGATTTGCCCCGCTGTCTGAATTGTAGGATGTCGTCCTCCGCCCGCTTGGCGCTCAATGTGTCCTCGAATCTGTCCCGGAGCGCCTGCATGAAGTCCGGGAAACTCCGTAGTTCCGCCGCGTTGGCATCGTACAGCCCGATCACCCAGCTGGCGGCTTGGCCATCTAGCAGCTCGGCCACGTAGGATACCCTGTCCTCGTCTCTAGCGAATAGGTGACCACCCCTCTGCATGAACCCCTGACGTGCGTCAGAAAGTGCGGCAGCTGTTCGGGGTCCCCTGAGAACTTCCCAGTGATACCTCGAAGTCTCAGGGCGTCTGCCGCCCGTTGGTCCTCCGACCGGGGCGCCGTGGGTGGTGCCGGCGGGGGTGTCGGACCGCCCCCCCGTCGCTCGCCTCCTCGTTCACCGCCGGTGGCCCCACTCTCTGTAGTAGGGTCTGGAGCATCGCCTCCACGGCGTCTAGGCGTCGCTCGACTCTCTCCTCTAGTCGGGCGAATTTCTCGCTCCACTCACGGTTCCGGAACCCCGAACCCCGGGTCATCGTAACGCCTGAATCGTCTGGTCCTTGGTTCACGCCCATCGACCACCGCTCGGATGGAGTGCGCCCGGCCCTGGCCGCTGCCCCGTCGCTCCCGGGCGGCTCCGACCGCCCTTCCGCGAGCCTGGATCCCTCGCGCTCCAGCTGACCCACGGATTCCTCGTCGCTGGTCATGCCTGTATTGAGAAAGAAAACGCTCCTCGGTGGTACCGGGTAGCGCTGACGGTGAGTCCTGGCTTTATGTGAGATTTGCCCCGTTCGACAGAGAAACTCTCGTGACACGTGTGGTTCACAAAGAAGGTTTACTCATGCGTAACGTAGTAGTCACAAGCAAAGCCAGGACTGGCTTGGTACAATTGCATCACTTGTTATATTCCCCCTTCCCGCGCTTTTTCCCGCCTCGTGATCGCGTTGCGGCTGTGGGCTATTAGGCCCCCCAATGTCCCCCTGATCGTTCATGATGGCAGGGTCGGTCAGAGTCCATTGTCCTTGATTGCCAGTCCCCCTCCGGCTGGGTTGGCCCCTCCCTGCTACGTGCAGACCCGCGGGTTCTGTGCTGCGTTGCGATCTTGTTTCGCTGCCCTGCGGCCCCGTTCCTTGCTTGCTCGCGCCGTTATCAGTTCATAATTAAAAGCTTCCGCTGCGGTTTTCCTGTTTAGCTGGCCGCAGGTGGCTCGTTAATTAGCGGCGCTTTCGGTTCCTCTTTTCCCCGCTAGCTACCGCCGGTGGATTCCGCGTGGTCTGGTTGCGAGCTTCCCTGCAACCCCGTGCTTCCCTGAAGCCTCGTGCTGACCGAACCTGACATACTATACATGCAGTTTTAATTTTAATTTTGTAAATCACTTATGATCAAATAAGCAATTATGCTAAAGCTCACATCAACAACCTAGCCATTCATTTTTGTGCTTATATAATCATTAATATAAATCCAAAGAGGTTACTATTTTTTCCTTCATACATTCCTAGTTCATCCTCTATTACTGCTTAGAAGTGAATTATTAATCAATCAGCAAACATAATAAAAAAGCAGAGATAGAAGCTATGAAGCCTAAATTGACATTTGTACTAAAGCTATTCTACAAGGCTAGAAGATACCATAATAGAAACTTTGGTAGGAAGGTGATGTGATGACATAGGTTGCTATGAACCTTCCTGTTGGAAGTACTTTAAAAAAGCAAACAGAACTCCATGGGATTATTTAATACAGTTTACATGATACTTGAATACCACACATTTGCAAAGTTTTTATATATATGCCTGCAGGTTTGTGGTTGTTGCTAGATATTTTTCATAACCCTGTCAGGACGAATTTAATGAATGTTTACCTTCAATCAAAATATTTATGTCTGGCTTTGTTTTAGTTTTAATTACAGACAAGCTTTTCAGCAAAGCTCAGTAGTCTAATTATTCTGTTCAAATTCATTTCCAACATTATGCTAAATATTGGGTTTTCTTAGCAGAAAGGATCCTAGCAATCATTTTAAAAAAACTGATTATCTTGTGAGTTTCAACATAGTACCACAGGGTGTAACTATGGAGACTTTTTTCTACTGAAGAATATTATCTATCTATCTATCTATCTATCTATCTATCTATCTATCTATCTATCTATCTATCTATCTATCTATCTATCTAACAATCATCTTCCCTCTCACCCCTGTGGGTGGTATGTGTCTTCCTCAATCTCGGGTCCTCTACCAGAGGCCTGGGAGTTTGAGGGTTCTATGCAGTATCTTAGCTGTTCCTGGCACTGCACTCTTCTGGACAGAGAGCTCTGATGTTGTTCCTGGGCTCTGTTGGAGCCACTCTCCCAGCTTAGGAGTCACAGCCCTGAGTGCTCCTATCACCACTCAGATCACTTTGACCTTTACTTTCCACATCCTCTCTAGTTCCTCCTTCAGACCCTGATACTTCTTCAGCTTCTCATACTCCTACCTGATGTTGCTGTCACTTGGCACCGCTACATCTATCACCACTGCCATCTTCTGGTCCTTGTCTACTATTATGATGTCTGATTGCCTGTCCATCTGGATCTGGAAGTCTCAGATGATCTTAGCCCTGTTATTCTCCATGAGAATATTCTCTTCTGTGGAACCTCCCAGCTGGACTTGGGAGGCTCTAGCCCATACACTGTGCAATGTCCCTGTACACAATGCCAGCTACTTGGTTGTGCTGTTCAGTGTATGCTGTTCCTGCCTGGATCTTACACCCTGCTACTATGTGTTCGACTGTCTCTGAGGCCTCTCTGCACAGTCTGTACCTTGGGCCCTGTCTAGTGTGGTAGACCCTGCTTCTATGGATCTGGTGTTTAGTGCCTGTTCTTGTGCTGTCTTTTAATCCAGTTCTTTCTAGCCTTTGCACTGGTGTTATGTGTCTTCTCTTTCTCCCATATGTTCTTCCAATACTGTTCAGGTTCTGCTGTTGGAGGCTCTGCTGTTACTGTGTTGCTGAACTGCAGTTGGGAATATACCTTGGATGGTTCTTTGGAGAAAAGGGCATTTATATTCTTGGCCTCTGCTTCTGTACTGTATCTCCTTAGCTTGGTAGCCAGTGCTTTGAGCCTTTGTTTAGCAGTCTCTAGGGCTTCAGATGGACTCAGGCCCTTGTATTTTTTCAGTAGGTAAGTCTTATCCTTGATCTCCACACCTTTCTGTAGTTCTACCAGCTGACTAACTTCTCTCTGAGTTGCCTTGATCTTAGCCTCCAACCTCATTTTCCAGGGGTGGGGGATATGTACTGCTGTTCTTCTTGATCATGTAGCCAAGCATTTCCAGGATTACAGGGGCTGTGGCATATACCAGTTCATTGTTTTGAGTTATGGTGGTAGTGGGGATTGTCATGAGGGCTCTGTTGCCATCTTCTAGCATACTGTCTGATGGTACTTCTCCACTGAGCCTTGGTAATTCGTCTTGAGGGTTGACTGTAGCTAGTTTGTCCATGATCTTACATGGACATATCATACCTTATAAGGTACGTACCAGCCAGGATTCAAATCCTGGTCTCCTGCATCAAAGGGTGGCACTCTAACCACTATGCCATCCAGCCTCTCTCTAGATAGATAGATAGATAGATAGAGCTGTGAATAGCAAATAAGTTACATTTGTTTATTTCTATTATTATTATTTATTAAAGATTTACATAGAGATAAAAGTTAAACATGAAATAATATGAAGTACAAGTAAGAAAAAGAAAAAAGGTGGAAAAGGTATGAAAAATAGTGCAAGGAAAAGAAAAGAAAAGAAAAGAAAAGAAAAGAAAAGAAAAGAAAAGAAAAGAAAAGAAAAGAAAAGCGACTTCTTTGCAGCAGTTACTAACAAACTTATAGTACTTACTGTCTTATCCCTGATCAAACAGGTCAATTTTGCCATTTCTTCTAATTCCATCATCTTGACAATCCATTTCTCCATTGTAGGTATTTCAATATTTTTTCTACCTTTGTGCATATAATAGTCTCTCTGCAGTTATCATATACAAAACCAATCTTCCATAAGTCTTTTCTAACTGTCTATCCAGAAATCCCAATACGAAAAGTTCTGATTTTATTTGAATGTTGATGTTTAATATTCTTTGTATCATTGTATGTATTTGTATCCAATATATTTTTGCTCTTTCACAAGTCCACCATGCATGGTAAAATGACCCTTCATGTTTTCTACATTTCCAGTTCTGCTTAGAAGTAACTTTATCCTTTTTGGATAATTTCTCTGATATCATATACCAGTGGTACATCATTTTGTAAAAGTTCTTTCTTAAATTGTAACATAATGTGAATTTCAGCCCTTTTAACCACATGCCTCTCCCATTGATCCATCTGTATATTATAGCCAAAATTCTTAGCCCATTTTATCATGCACTCTTTAATTTGTTCTTCTTCCATTTCTAATCTCAGCACAAGTTTATACATTTTAGCAATCACGTGTTCATCATTTGTATATAGCTCAGTTTCAAATTCTGCCTTATATTATATAATTCCAGGTACTTTTTATCTATATGAAATCTTCCTCTTAATTGTGCATATGAAAACCATTGAAAGCCAAATCCATCTGCAGTCAATTGTTCCCTTGACTTCATTTTAAGTTCCCCATGTTCCTGTATTAGCATATCTTGATATGTTAACCATTTCTCTTTGCCTGCTCTTTCTTTTCTATAAAATGCTTCTTGTGCTCAAACCCATAAAAGTATTATAGGGCACAGCCTGGGCTTATATCTATTCCATATTCTTATTATGGCACTTCTAACATGGTGATTTTTAAAGTCTACATTAACCTTAACTTTATCAAACCATAAATAGCCATGCCATCCAAACCTCAGGTTGTGTGATTCTAATTCTAATGTTCTTTTATTTCTGAGCAACACCCACTCTTTCATCCAAACCAAACAGTAGGCTACAAAATGCAATTTGAAAACAGACAATGCTAATCCTCCCCTTTCCTCTGAATCCTGAAGGATGTTTAACCCTTGGTTTCTTCTCTTGCCATATAAATCTAAATATATCTTTCTGCCATTGTTTAAATGGTGCATCATTTGTCAGGACAGGTATTGTTTGAAATAAAAACATCATTTTAGATAATATATTCATTTTTACCACAGAATTTCTCTCCAGCAATGATAATTATAATTTTTCCCATTTTGTCATATCTTTCTTAATTTCATTCTATATTTTAACATAATTATCTTGAAACAACATGCAATTCTTGTAAATCATGGTAATTCCTTTAATTTTCCATTAATATTTCTATTTCTTCCATAGGGTTTTCCAAAATAAAAACTAAATCATCTGCAAATGCCCTTAGTTTGTATACTTCTTTTTTAACCATCACCCTAGAAAATTTAGTTGTATTTTAAGACAAAAGCAGTTTCAGAATTAAATTCAGGATTTTTTCCCTAAAACTTAGGGTTGCCACTGCTTTTAGAATGACAGTAAGGCATTGCTTTCTCCTATAATACTTTTGTTCTGCAATTTTGTTCTGTACAAGACACATCATTATATTTTGAGCATATATATCAAAGGCTTATTTTAATATATATTTTAAATATAAATGTGAAGTTAGATTGGCAAGGATCTTCATTAGTATTTGGTAGCTACATTTTGTGAATTGATTTTAACTGATTTCAGTCTGCTTTAATAAATATAACAATATTCAGAGGTACGTGATGTCATATATCATGGTTTTGCTTAATTATCCTTAGGTAATTGGTAACCTGAGTTCTAGTCCTGTCTTAGGTAGGGAAGCCAAGTGGGTAATCTTGTGCCACTCACTTCATCTCAGCCTTAGGAAGAAGGCAATGACAAACCACTTACAAAAATGTTGCCTAGAAAAGTGTATGGATTTGTCCATGTAGTCACCAGGAGTCAAGACTGATTGTCCCCACCACCACCACCACCACCACCACCACCTAAAGGAACTCCTGGGATGAGCCATCTTTTCTGTACGTGGCATTCATAAGCATAGCTCTATGGGAAACTGATCCAGACATTGGATCTGCTAACTGTAATTTTTCTACCACTGTATGTGAAACAAAGTTGCAGTAATAGTATGGGGGGAATACATAAATACATTGAAACAGACAGCCTATGCAAATCATCACTTGATATGCAATTGATATACAATTGTCTTCTCTCTCACTGACCCTACCCTTTGAAACAGCCCCTTTTCCAAAGTTCATATGTTTTATGATCAGATGGCTTATAAACCAAATGAATGAATGACTTCACAAAACAAGTTATTGCTTTGGATGCTACTTACCAGTGCAAACACAGGAAGTAAAACATAATTCATATTTTCTGTATTTTATTTGCCTGTAATTTTAACATCCAAACCTACTGATTTATTCTAAACTTCTAAGAAATAAGATCCACCAATGTAAAACATCAACACAGAGATAAAATGTTTGCTGACAGGTGTTCAGGAGCAAATGATTTAAAATCATGATGTAATAACTAAAAAAGTGACTTAATCCTTGCATCAAATGTCAGAATATAAGCATGTAAGGATGTTGACTCAGGGAAGAGATTACAATCTCTTCATGGCAAGAGGCCATTTTCAACACTGTCATGAATTATCTTATTATATTATGGATTCTAGGTACAGTACCCAATGAAATGCATGTAATTCAAAAAAATATACTTCTGAGGAGCTGTAATTATATTTACAGAGGGCAGTTCTGAAAACAGAACAAAATCATGAAGGCTAACAGTAACCCTGAACTGAAATTTATGTGTTACAAGACTTATAGAATATTATCCACAATGACATGAACAGAAAAAGAAAATGATTTCCTATTATTCTATTCAAAGATTAAGGCTATGTAATCTCAAAAACTTTATGCTACAAACCTGGGCACAAATGAACTCATAAACCCACACAAATACAAATTTGTTTTAAAATGAAGCTTTTTATTTCATTCTTGTTTGTTTAGAATACAAGTCTTTTCTCCTCCCGTGGCTAAGAATTGCATCGATTGCATACTTTGATTAGGTTCATTTAAACACTTTGAAAGTTCACTGTAACCTTTCAAACTTATACTCTTTGCCCACAAATTTAAATGCATCTGCCAGTAAGAATCTTTATGCTGCATTCATTTTGAACTGTAAAATGGATCTGCAAAATAATTTTTAAAAAACTATCCTTTGACAATTGAATAAAAGAGGGCTAAATTATGACATAGTCTTGACTGCCTATTTACCAGAATAACAATCTTCTCACACAGCATTTGAAAATTCCATGTGGGGGAGGCACTCAAACTCCAAAGTTCTTTTCTCAAAAAAAATGATGGCTACTGTTTGAATTGGGTCCATGAGGGTGAAGTCAAAAAAGGCAAAATGAAGAATATATCTCCTCATATTCTGCAGTCTCCAGGTGTAGAGGAAAAAGGGAATGGCCTTGAGGGACAGGAGGAAAAGCTGCTACCAACACAAGAGTCAGATAAAAGAGGATTGAGTCCAGGGCAGGAATGTAACTTGAGGTAATATCGCAGACAAGACTCGCCTAGTTCTCACAAAGGTAAGGGGACAGAGGGAGAAGTATGTTCAGACTTGCAAGATTCTGTTACCTTAGCTTTACCACAAAAGTACTACTGACCTACACAACATTGGATTCCTAGTCCTAGTCAACCTTGAAGGATTGACACCAGCTGATTTGATTTCCTGGCTATGTCAGCCTCAGATGCCTGATTGCTAGGCTCCCCTTGAGGCTGGTATTCATCTGGTGCATCCTGAGCAGCTTCCTCATCTCAGCCTATTCTGAATCTGAGCTGGCCATCACAG
This sequence comes from Python bivittatus, assembly GCF_059951505.1. NCBI lineage: Eukaryota > Metazoa > Chordata > Lepidosauria > Squamata > Pythonidae > Python > Python bivittatus. Next base: position 27,029,242 of record NW_028277058.1, on the reverse strand, counting down.
TTGGTGTTGGTAGGGGGCTGAGGTCCAGTCCTAGGTCCCTACTATATAGGGTGCCACAGGGCTCAACTCTCTCTCCACTCCCATTTAACACCTACATGAAACTACTGGGTAAGGTCATCCATTGGCACAAATTCAAGTATCACTGGTATGCTGATGATACTCAGTGGTACATCTTGGCCTCAGGCTGACCAAGTGATGTTACTGAGGTACTTTCCCAGTCTCTGGAGGTTGTACAGGTCTGGATGGGAAAGAACTGAATTCAACTCAATTCTGACAAGACTGAGTGGCTGTGGGTTTTCGGACTCCCTGGATTTAATGACTTTCCATTGTTAACCCTGAATCAGCTTACATCCCCCACTCAAAGTCAGTGCACAACGTGGAGGTTGTGTTGGACCCATGGATCTGAGTAAGAAGTAAGTGGAAATCATGGCCAGGAGAGCTTTTGCAGAAATACATTCTGTATGGCAGTTGTGCCCATTGTCTGGATCGAGAGGCGCTGCTCACAGTTACTCATGCTTTAGTCACCTCCCTATTGGACTATTGCTACACACTCTACATGGGACTGCCCTTGAGTAGCACTCAGAAGCTTCATTTGGTCCAGAATGCAGCAGCTTTGGATGCATTGTGGTATGTCCCCGTAACACCACTCCTACATGAACTTTACTAGCTCCAGGAGACTTCTGGGTGCAATTAAAGTGCTGTTTCTCACATTTAAAGTCCTACATGGTTATGAGACCAGGTTAGGGTTAGGGTTCACCACCAAGAACTTTTAGATAGATGGGCAGCCATATAAACTGGATAAATAGGTAACTAAGTAAGTAAGTAAATAAATAAATAATTCTCCATCCATATAATATAGTTGTTAAACCCTGTCCTTATATGCACACTATTTCCTTTAGTTGATAAATGGTTCATTATATAAATAATGTTATAAGGGAGCTTATAATCATGTCAGTATGAGCATATTTTTTGCTTGGGCAAGCCAGGAGGTTGTGGAGGGGGTGGTATTGGTGCTCTCAATTAAGTGAATCTGGGAGATCTCTACCTTGAAGTCTGCCTGCAATGTGAGACAAGGCATATTACTTAGAGTGTATAATTTCAGTCTTAATATGATTATCTTGCGTTCAGGGAACTTTGGCAAGTTATGTTCCAGTGAGTTGCTATGGTAATAACTATCTGTTGAAGCTGGGAATCAAAATGTTCATATATTTTAACACTGCAAGAAGCAAGCTTTAATTGAGCATCTTTTATTTATGCTGTATACTGTGCTTCTAGGAAACTGGAGTTTAACAGAAATCCACTTAAATCTCTGTGCCCAAGTTTTAAGAATGAATAACTAATGAATTTGTTAGGGAAACTACAATAAACTGCAAACTTTATATATGATTAATTAGGTTCATATATTTTATTTTGTATGTTTATTAAGAATATTCTATATCCTGATTTGAGCATTTTACTTAGAGGCATTATTCTGCTGGGATACTAGTATAGTGATATATAGATCAGTGCAGATCAGGGTATACAGGACAGTCTACATGCAATGTGTTTTGAATATACACAGACATAGATTCATAATCAGTAACATAATTATTATATTTTTTTAAGAAAAAATATTTTTATACAAAACTTTTTCCTAATATAAACAATTTTAGGCTTAGCTTCCCTTAGAATAGACAGATTTTTATATAACTTTACACAAACACACACACACACAAAATTTGAGCTAAACAAAATTTCATTTAGAAAATCAAGAGCTCTCTGAAAAGTGCAAATCAGATCAATCTGCCTAAAAATATGAATCAAATAAATTTGACAGTATACAAAAGATTCCTTTAATTTTAATGGCAGTTTAAAGCATAATTACAATTACATTTTTAATTAAGTCCCATCCTAGTTGGTAGAACTTATCATGTATATATAGTTTTACATGAATCTAAATGTAAATATTGCTAAAACTGTCAAGGAATCCTATGAGAGATGTCACAGTACTTTTTATAGAGAAGACCTAAGGGAGCAATCCTTCACTTTCATTAACTATAAATTCTACCCAAAACACGCATCAACTAACTCTTGACCATGTCAACAAATTACAAACAAAAGCAGGAAAGTATTTCCTTGGAGTATGACGAACAGTACAGAAAAGCCCTTCAGCAGTTCTTTAGCTCAGACAGAATGTTCCATTCAGAACAGTGGCTTTATCGGCATTGCGAAAACAATGTATATTACAAATCCTGAAATATACCTAATTATGAATAATTTAGAGGACTAGATCAGAATTCTGGCTATCCTTCCATGTTCCTAATTTCTCCATCCCATTTGAAGGTGGCAGATTTAGGATAAGGCAATTTGGAGATGTTTGGTGGTTATGGGATGAAAAGGGTGTTAGGGATGAACTTATGAGTACCAACTGTACTAGGACATACTGCTCCACATTAAAGGGATCATGCTGGGTTGCTGTGGGCAACTTAGCTACCCTTTGAAGCAATGGTAGAGATGTTTTAATTAGGGAAGGACAAGGCTAGGACCATTTCACATCATTCTCTGTGCTAGTGGCTGAAATAATGTAATTCAATCCTATACAGCTCTAGTCAGAATATTATCTGATTCCAGTAAGTGATTACCTATCTGTGGCTTAAATCCTCAGACAGTTCCTTTGATTCCTGCACTGAGGGATAAAATGTGAACCTTCATACCCATGAAAGGTGTTTGTTCTATCCTCTCAGATGGCTGACCTCCTAGCACTGAACAGAGAGATCTAAAGGGGACTCATACTCATTATTATTGGCTGAAAACAAGTACAGATCTCTCTGGCATTGTCAGTAACACTTTAAAAACCTCCTCAATTGTTTGAAGAGTCATACTTGGGTGCATTTGAATGATCTCTTGAAATCTTACAAAGCATGTTTTTGTACTACAGATATTTGGATACATGTGTGTGTGTATGCATGTGTGTACACACACACACACACACATATACACACACACACGCACACATAAGCATAATAAATATAAGTCAGAAATGAGTCCCACTTTTCCTTCAAAATGACATTCATATTCTGTTCTTTATTTTAGGATGAGGAATGTTTACTGTCTAGCCTAACTTTCTGATCAAATCAAAATAGGATCTGATATTATAATTTACATGTCAGTACTGGATTTCATAAATTTCTAAGATGTCCAACCGTAATTTGAGGTCTGTTCTTCTCCTACCAATAAGTAATGGCCAAGAGACTTACAATATTAGGACAACATAGGCTTAAATTAAATCAAATCCTAAACTATATTCCCTTTAATTCCATTTGTTGTTAGAGAATAAAAGTTCTCTGAAATCTGTTTTAAATTTTTGAAGCACGAGTTATGGATACATAACTGGACAGGACCTGTGAGTTTAAAATGAACTGTTCCCTTTCTGATAATAGATGATGAAACATAATGGAAGTTCAAGAAGCAGTGTTAAGAATATAAAATAAATTGTTACAATGAAGGAACAGCATGACATGAGATTCTTGATTCAATATTTGCAGCATAAGTCATGCTGAAAACATGATATATATCGGTCCCACTGTTATCCCTGAAAGATGTGCAGTTTAATATGTTTTGCCTATGTATGTGTGGATCAAAAACAACACAATGTGGCAGTGGTACTGCTGGGGTTGATGGGATCCTAGAGAAAATGTTCTCTGTGGGAACCCACAAATATAATATCAATCATTCCCTTCCTGTTTTTTCTCCATCCTTTCTTCCCCATGTCTGTCAGCAGCATGTGCACCTTTCCTATTTCAACTTGTACAATTTTAATACCTTCAAAGCAAAGTTACAGTCATGATCCTCAAAAGCAGAACCCTCAAAACTCCACTTTCAACTCAGAAAATATTGGAAAGAAGCATGAAATGATGTCTTATCACTATTTACCTGGAAATAAGCCTCACAAATACAGGTGTGGCTTACTTAAAGTGTAGATAGACGTGTATTATTTCCTTGGGAAATAATTATGTTGCTGCAATATAAAAGGAGAAACATAAGGTGGCTGAAATATGCAAAATAAGTTTGAATGACTAGTAGAGGTATTTATATTCATCTAATTTGCTTCTCATTTTTTAGGTTATTTTTTTTTTTTTTGTTCATGTAATACTATTTGTTAAAAATAACTCTAACAAAGGAGAGCTTGAAGCATCCTCATAAACCCACATTTTGCCTGTGGTCCACAGCTGTAAGTAGTCATAGTGTTATTAAAGCTTCATCCATAGAAACAAAATCAAAAAAGGAAGGAGAGAAATTTAATTTTAGTTTCTGTCAAGTGCATGAAAGATTTAATTAAAGATCAATATGGAATCAACTAAGTCAGAATGAAAAAGACATGACTGTGAAACATTTGTGAAATAATAGGGAATCTTATACAAAAGAAACAAGATCTAAGGAACAAGATCTGAGGAACACTGAGGAAGATCAGTGTTCTCCTTTAAAATATGCTTTTAATGCATATGGTCCTGAATTAAGCATTATTCAGCAGCCATTCTTTATTTCCAGAGTGCATAAGATTAAAGATTATGCTGCATGCCATCATATTAACTGTGTCACCCCAGTATGGCTGGTGTGGGTCTTCCGGGCTGTGTGGCCGTGTTCTTGAAGTTTTGTTTCCTAACGTTTTGCCAGCACCTGTGACCGGCATCTTCAGAGTGCAGGAGCACAGACAGGAGCAGTTCTCTCTGTGCCCAGGTTTGGCACCTGGTGCCCACTCTGCTGGGCACAGAGAGAACTGCTCCTGTCTGTGCTCCTGCACTCTGAAGATGCCGGTCACAGGTGCTGGCGAAACGTTAGGAAACAAAACTTCAAGAACACAGCCACACAGCCCGGAAGACCCACACCAGCCATCGTATGCCGGCCGTGAAAGCCTTCGACAATACATTCACCCCAGTATCTGTACAAAACATCAGCCTGGAACTTGGAGCTTGTCTGGGACATAGTACTATTGATATTTGTGGTAGGTTTTAGGGAACATTGCTTTCCAGTTTTCAAAATAATAAAGAAAGGAAATGTTGGGGAATGATTACAAGGAATATTGTGCCATTCAGGAGCATGCAAAACATTCTTAACATTCTAAGCATTAAGTAAACCATTATGTTTCAAGAGTTCAGTTTCATGTTTTCAAACAAAGCTTGTCCATTTTGAAGAATCGGATTTCAAAAATAATCTTGAAACAAGTCATTTCAATCTCAAAATGGGCCATTTCTAAATGTTCCAATCTTGAAACAAAATGTTTACATTCCAAAAATTGTATTTATTTTCGCCTTTTTTGAGGTCAGAACAAAATCCTTCAGGAGTTTTAAATTTTGTTCCAATGGAACATAGCCAACTTGATGATTCCGATAGAATATTTCAAGTGAGGCTACTTAATTCCCATCTTGTGCATATCTGTAAGGCCATGTTGTATTTATGCTATTTTCCCACTGAAATTTGCTTTCTCTTCTTTCTGTCATTAATAAAAACACAGAAGCGCAGACTTTTTCCCTTTCCTTCTTTTATTACCTGAACAAATAGTAGCTTTGGAAATTAAACAAACATAGTCTTTTTCCCACAGTGTGGTCACAATCCACAGCAGGGGCAAAGGGAGTCAGAATCATGAAAGCATCGTGGTGCAAACTCTGTTGCTTTTGGGGGTGTGTGCGACATTTCAACACACATAGAAAAGGACCAGGTCTTGCACTGCAATGCTGAAATGCCACTTGCATCACTCTGCTCCAGAGTTTCTCAAACTTGGTAATTTTGGCTGGCTGGTGAATTCTGGGAGTTGAAGTCCATACAACACTGCTTTACTCCTTTTTCCTCCAGCCCAGGAATGCCACTGTCCCAGTCAGTATCTTTCTTCTTCTCTTGCAGCTTCTATCTGCAAAAGTAAAATAACACTAAAGATATGAAAATGCATTTACATCTTTCTGTTACAATATGCAATTTGGCACTAAGGAATTAGTTGTAAACATATTCTGGAAATTTGACTTTCACATTGGGGCAATGAGAACAACAAAATAACCACACCTTATAGATGTCATTGGGAGTTGGGTGACATAAATTTAATAAATAATAATAATGTTATATTTGTCCTTTCTTAACTAATCTCTTTAAATTAGGTAAAATAAGAACAGACGGCTGCATCTGAATATTCAGTTAAAAGAAAACCTTCCAGAGCTGATTGTTAGGCATACAACTTGCACTTATTCGTAATAATTGTCAGGTGTCTTCTGCCCTGCTGACTTGAACTAGATTTGCTAGATTAGATATTTGCATAGCATGCTTCATTTTCCACTTTCTGCACATACCCCATCTGGAGAAAGCAAAGCTAGAAATATATATTTTTTTAAATGGATGTATTTGATAAATACAACACATGTGTTCAGATCATTGTCTTATATAACAACTGCCTTTTTCTGCTTAGAATATCAGTATAGAAAGTGGCATTAGTAGATTTATCAGTATGTTTGTAAATCTCAGTCCAAAACACAGCTGGATAAGTTGGATAGATAGGGTTTAAGGTGGGATGTTAGGAATAGCACGTGGGCTAAATTAAAACATTTCCATTCGAAGTATTAATGTATTGAGAAAATTGCAAAAATATTAAAAACGCCTGGGGAAGGTAATTTTCAGTTAAAAGATATAGTTACGTTGAAGCATCCAATCATGTGAACTTGTGTGGGTTATAAACTAATGATCACACAACTGTTTTTATTTTAACAATTCAATTTCATTTCAATAAATAGCAGTTGAATTTATTTATTCCTCAGAGAATGAATTACCATGAATTTTATTTAATTACTAATTGTCCTAATGGGATGCTAATAGGAGCATTATTTTGGGGCAATTTAGTTAAGTTCAGATAACAGCAGAGTAAGAGAAAAAGAACCTTCTTTATTTTGCATTGAAAGCATACTCTGTCTTCTTGTTCCATATACTCAGTGCAAGATGGTTTCCGATCATTTAAATGAAAATGATTTAAAGTAATAAAAGTAGAAGCAGAAGGAATTAGATTAGAAAGTCATATTGGGGTTTTAAAATAGAAAATAAAGTATGTGGGGCTTTTAATTCTCCGAAAATGGAATGTCATGAGAAATTTGGTTGGTTAAATGATAGCTCAGTGAAAATATATGCAGAACCCACTACAGATTATATTTTGTATGAGGCCTATAAGACTGCATGCAGCCTCCAAAAGCAATAAATGCATCAGCTTGTAGAAGTTGCCACCAAATTGTAATGACTGATGTGACAGAAGGAGAAAAATACTAAAAGCGATAGGAGTAAATATATGACTTGTTATTAATTAGTGTAATTAAGTTTAAATGGAAATAAAATTAACTATATACATTTTTGGTCTTGCCTGCCTTGTTGAATGGAACCTCTCTCATGCCATTCAAAAGCTAAATCTGACCTGTGGTCCAAAAAACATTGTGTGACCTTGATTTACATGTTGCTGTTTGCAAGCAGAAGCAACAGAACAACTGTGGCTTACCTTTGAAGCAGAAGACTCTTGTGTATGAGTGAAAGCATTTTGTCATGTGCCACTCTTCATGCACATGAAATGCTTATGAGATGTACTTGACAAGACCCCTTAGTCTATAGAGAACTGCGGTTGATGAACAATTTCAAAATATAATAAATAAGAGAAGAATATAGAATATGGAAGTACTCTTTAGCTAGTTAATGAATAGATTCCATAAGCAGAGGCTTCCACTGTAATGGAACAACACCTACAAAACATGGATTCATTGTGGAGACCAAAATACAAAACCAGTTAATATAGGTGATGGGATTTGAATTAGTCCTTTTCCTTTGCTCCCTGTTGAAAATAGTCATTAAGTCCCTTTCTTTTGCTGTCCATTGTAAAAGGACCTTGCAAGAATTGAAAGGCGCTATTTAAAATATGTTTTATTCTATATTAAATATCTTCCACAATTGCTGAGCTTTGCAACATTGCCACCAGATATGAAAGAATGATGTGACCTGATTGTTACATTCTCAGTAGTTTTTTGAAGATCTATTTTGACAATGGATACTGGAGTAATATATTAATGAAAAAGCATCTTACACCAGTTTTCTTGTTACAAACTCTTAAAACAGATGCAGCTTCCTTGTTCTACTAATACATAGAATTCAGATCACACTTTTTAAACCTTAGTCTTTATTTACTATAAATTTTCCAGATTTTGAAATTGAGTTTGCTTTGAAATGTTGTTGCCATTAAAAACACCCACCAAATTTTAGTGTTTTTACAATCAACCCCATCTATGCAACATACGCTGGCAGTGATATTATGAAAGAAGTAAGGTTTCCTTGACAACATACCATTTTTGATGAAACTTTTCAAAATTCAGGCTCAAAATATCAAAAGATCATCAGACTGTTTGTCAATGATATTCTATAGTACTTTATACTATGTATCCCCTTAACATTCAAACTGTAATTAGCTACTATTGTAAGTTACTTTGACATGGAAGTTGATATAAGGTTTCACAAATTTTTCCCCTATGCATAACTTTCCATTTATGTAATGCGTAATTAATTTATGATATTTATGGAATTCATTGTCACAAGTTATGGCTCTTGCTACTTACGTGATCCAAATTTATATGGGATCCACAATATACATATGTGTATATGTGTTTGTGTGTGCATCGGCCTTTGATAGTACAGTTTACATCCCAATTAAAGAATTTTTTTTTTGTATTACTCTAATTCAGCCATTTAAAAATAAATAATATAATTGGTGGAATGTGTCAAGGTTATTATTCAATTAGCAAAGAAACATTCTTTTTTTAATTTTATAAAACATAAAAATTCACAAAAGATTCAACAGAATGATTCGAAATTAGAATTCAACAGCATACCAAACTCTACATTTCAGGGTACAAGTTATTAAACGAATGGACATTCAGCTGTAAAGTAATGTAGACATTCATGCTAAATGTCCTATTTGTGCTTATTTACTTGTGCTTATTTACTTCAGTGAATAATACATTTTTCTTTGCTTAAAATCTTTGCTGCATGTTTGCAAAACAAAATCCTAAGCTACTGTGTTGTTTTGTTGCCAATTTTGCAACATAATCCATTTGGCTGCTAACCATAATCTTTACAGCCATAAGGTTTCCAGTGCTAATTTGCCAACTGTCAGAACATCCCTTTAAAATCAACATGCCTGGAGTGCAATCACACTGAACAGGGAGGATTGCAAAACAATATTTGCCTAAAAAGGTGCAATGAGGTCCAACACCAACACCACTATCAACAACAACAACAATCCTAGGTAGCTGCACCTCTCAACACTGTCCCTGAATTCTGCAGCCCAGTAGAAATGTCCTTGTGGAAACACTACCAGTGAAACGTCAGTGCCATGTGTTCAGTAGGTATTTTCTGCTAACACAACATCATGTAGGTCATCAGGCTTCCTCATCCTCCATTGCCCTTCTGAACGTGCTGCCTTACTCCCCAGTCTAAAAAAAAGGACATGGTTGAACCTAGAGCAATAAAGAGAAACTGAAATCCCACTATAATAAATTAACCAGTCTTTATTGTACTGTATCTCATATTACTTTAGCACAAGCTGTTAAATTAATATGAGCCACAGTAAGAGAAAAACTGGCTAATTTTATTATGGCAGGAAATCTAGCAGTTTGGTTTGCAATTGTTATTTTCTCTACCTTTTTATTATCATATATATTGGTACTCAGTAAGATTAAACAAAACTATACTGCATTAAAGCTTTTCAAATAAAAATCTTAACAACAGTATTTTTGAAGATATTGAGATATTGTTTTTTATTAGTAGACAAGGGAGAATAGCTAAAGGAGAAATGTGCAGAAGTTTCAAACTGGCAACATTTTGCAAACTGCCATTCTCTTTCCCAGGCTCTGAGAAGACCATTTCAAAGGGAAGTCTGAAGGAAGAGATTTTCCCACTCCTTCTCCTCCTGCTATCACTGCTTCCTCTGCCGCTGCCCTCTAGTCAGCAATCACCTCAGTATTAGCAGCAGCAGCACTGCTTGAAGGAGAGATTTTGTGGGGCCTGGAAGCTTTCATGGTGATCTTTCATGGTGGCCTTTCTTCTATCTTTTTTCTTTGGCTTGCTTTCCTCCTCCTTCTTGCATGTGAAGGAAGGGGAGAAAGAATTAGCCTATCATGTCCGAACTGCAATAATCCAGGCAGTCATGAGAGCTGAAGGAAACTCAACTGTCTGCAGCTTTGCAGCCCAGATATAGTAAATGTAGAGCTATTACTCACAGCTACATTAGCATCCATTCCTCCCAACTTTATAATGGCAGAAAAGTATGCTAAAATAATTTGTGGAAGGAAAGAGAAGAGGATGACCAGCAGTAAGGTGGATGGACTTATTTACAGTGGCAATGAATACACCATTGGAAGACCCGAAAGACCAGGTTAGGGACAGATTGACAGGGAAAAAAACCTATTTATGAGGTCATTAGGAGTCAAAAATGACTTGATGGCACATAATCAGTGAAATGGCAGAGCTTTATTTTGTCTATTTTGATGAGGCTAGAAACTTGAGCAGGCCTTACAGTTTTAATGAGAGAGAGAGTTGTGTTAGTGACTTGATAGAGTCCTCTGACTGCTTTCCCTCCTATCCAGCATCACCTGCTGGTGGAAGAACACTGTTCTTAATGTGCAGTGTGGTAGGCTTCGGTGACTTAGGGCAGGAGCTGGATGTGGATGTTCTAGCCAGCTTTTAAGTAGCCTGAGTGACAGGCCACCAGTGTGAAATTATCCATATCAGTGAATTGTCACTCAAGTTATTTCAGAACATGGCCTATCAGTACTCTCAAAGACAATTGACCTGTGTTCAAAAATAGAGTGGAGGAGGGATGCTGACTGAAGTGGTATTAATGTCTATCAGAGCATTGGGCAGTCTCTCTCCAATTTCATTCCTCATTGTCTTTAACCTACTGACCTGTCAGTGGGGCTATTTTGGGACACAGGTTGAGCAATCTTCCAGAGGATCATTAGTTCTTTTTCAGAAATAGCCTAAGTGACAAGTCACCAGTACACTCGAAAGATTCTGAACACCACTGTGCTATCTCCCCCCACCCCCATTATCCCACATTTTTCTACTGTGCCAGTAACATGCCCCATGTGCTAAAAGGGGAAATTGACAGAAATTTTGTCAAGTTCATTCCTGATCCCACATATCCCAAAGCAAAACATGCTTCAGGGAAGGACAATGCTGGCAATTTCTGGATGTAACCCTTGGAATATGCAAACTAGCCTACCCACTCCCCCCATCAAAAGAATAAAAACAGTAAAAAGTGCAGCCAAGCAAAACCCCTTGTCAACAGAAGCAGCAGGCAACCTGTTGTGAAGGCTTGATCTGGCAAGGTCAGAAGCAAATACTCTGAGACCAGGCTGATCTGTTATAATAATACTATATGATAATGTTAACCAGCATATGTTGGGAGAAGGGGGGCAATTACTTTTTAAACAATGGCATATCTAAAGGCAATTTTAGGCTGCCTCTGCCACAGGCTGAGGTTGAGATTAAGGTGATGTCATGAGGATATCTGCTCTAAAAATGGTTGGTCAGGCATCTATAGTTAGTTGGACATAAGGATGAGACCATACAGAGAAAAGGTTTCAGGTAGCCAACTTGATAGTGGTGGGGGAGCCTTTGGAGGGAGGGGGCATGAGTGCAGAAGGTTGATCAGGAGGAGAAAATCATGCTTTGGATGTAAAGAGAAACCTTTGCAGAGCTCAGACCTGCTGTTGATGCTCTCCTGGGGAGTAACATGTATGTGATCCTCCTCCTCCATTTTTCTCTTTTGCCTTCAAACACTTCAGCCAAGGGAGCACAATGTCTGAACATTTTTACCCTTTAGATGGGCATATGATGGTTTCCCTTTGGTCCCACAGAGTTCTATTTATGCCCATATATATTGCAGTGAGACAAACTGCGGAAATGATGTGGCTACATTTTTAACATCAGGTTGTTTGTTTGTTTGTTTAAATTACAGACATCCATGTTCAATGACATCTGTTGGTTTTAATCCCAGGAGACCATTGTAGTTAAGCACTACTAATCGCTGACATTTAGAGATCCATAGAGACTGATACTGCTGATAAAATCAAAATCAAGGAAAGTAGGTAATTATGCTGTTTGCACTTGACCACAATAGCAGCCTAAACAGAAAGCTGAGTTTTAGGTAAAATTAGCAAATATATGTTTTGCAGCAAATGAACTTCATGCCATGGCAACAAAGTGCACTTAATGTGCTTTTCCTTTCCATCTTTTCAATTACAACTGAACATTATGCAGTTATTTAAGCAGCTTAATTTATGACAGAGGTTTTCTGAAATATTGGCACTCCAATATGTAAATAAGCAATAATGTAAAAGTGGACCTTGAATCTCTCTGTTGTTATTTATTTAGAGTATTTATATGCCATCCACACCTGCTCAGAGCAGATTGAAGGAATCCCATTAAACCAGGAAAGAATACCATAAAACCTTAACGTTATTGCTGTGACTAATGGTTTAATTACTGGTTCATGCCCCCATGTGCTGTAAAGCATTTCTTGGGGAACAAATCCAAAGCACTGCACAGTTATCAAGACAAGGTAGGCAATGCTTGGTTAATGCTTCTTCACCTCTGATTTGATTTATTACTTCAACTTACGCACTGTCCTTCCAGTGATAGGACACTCAATGGCAGTTCTCAGAATTGGCCTGAAGCTATTTAATTGCGATGGTGGAATCCTGTAAAATTCCATAATACATTATTATTCTCTGATCTTGAAATTCTCTGAATCCAATGTAGAAAAATAGGCAAAAAAAAAAAAAAAAACCCCACACATACGCAATTTTATTTTGAGAAATGTCATTTAAGTTCCAAAATCAAAAGAACAAAGTTTATTTGTCAACTTTCATTCAGTTTCTCATGTTTCCAAGCTTAAGCTCATTTTGTCCTACTTCTGCATTGTCTTTTAAAAAATGCACAAATTCTACATGAGCATTGCATTAAAAACTATTCAAATGTTTGTGTATATATTGAATTTACTTTTATTGTAGATTTGTTTAGCAATCTGTTCTTACAAATAGCATTTTGTGTGGATTTTTACTGAAAATGTACTTGTTTAACAGACTGAATTGTGAACTCATACATAAAATTTAAAAAAAATGGAGTTCACACAGATTTGAGAAGCGCATATTTAGTAAGTTTTCATGCCTTTCCTATTTTTATATCTAACCCCAATCTTCTAAGGGTGTGTTTGCATTTCTGTTTCTACTCTGTACTGTATATATGTTCCTCTGACACCATTAGGATGTCAGAAGTTATGTTAACATGTCTTAATCTAACGGAGAAGCAAATCAATTCCAAAATGTCCATGACAGCCAAGAATACCAATTTTATTATGAACAGACTGATATACATGATTTATCTTTAGTTGCTGGAAGAAACATCTTTATACCAGAGTTGCAGCAATCTAACAAAATATCTTAGCACAAAGTGGAATATTTTATTCTCAGCACAAAAGTAAACTACACCAGAAACAACTGATACATTCAACTTCATTCCCACTGTTTTTTTAACCCTTTAAAAGCTATCATGAAATTTTGATGGTGGATTTCATAAAGAGAGCATATTTAGAATTTGTAGCAAAAACTGCTACAAATGGAACTGCTACAGGAACTGCTGGCAAAAGTACAAATGTCTCTATTACAGCATTTTAATGAATTGGAGAAATATTTATATGTGTCTATATATGTGAGTGTGGGGGAGTACATGGTACCACAGCTGAGATGTTTAAATCCTGAAAAGTAAAAACCTGTGAGTTTTCTACCCAAATCTACATTTTATAAACACGTACTAATTTTTTTAATTGGATTGACAAGAATGTTTGAAAGTAGGGTCCTGTGTTTTGCTGCAAGTATGTTAAACTGTTCATCATAAATAATTGCAATGCAGATGTTTATCAATGGGGTCATATCTATATGTTAATTCAGTGAATCATCTGAATCTTAAACTTGCTTGTATTTAAAGCTGCAGTTCAAATCTTCCCAGCAGCAGTTTCAGGAATATAAGCCAACTTCTTGCTCAACCCGATCATTTACTGCTTTTCAGAAAAGGAATAGCATAAAGTTTCAGTCTGAATTACAGATGTCTTCTTTCTTTTTTTTCTTCTTTTCTTTTTTTTTTTTTTCACAAGGCATCTTTCTAAAATCTACTTGTCCAAAAGAACAACTTTACAAGACTAACAAAGCTCTCCTTGTACCTGGTGTTATATTTCCCTGGGAAAAGAAACTGAATCTAAAAATAATGCTTTCTGCTTTGAATTGATTCTCGACACATAGATGAGTAGGAGCTGAAGCTGGAGGGAACAGTTCATACCCAAGAGAGAGAATTGTGTGTGCGTGTAGGAGACTAGTAAGTGAGGCTGCTGTTTCTTAAATGATGACCAGAAACAGTAATTCCCTAATTACATTTAATGTGTTCAATACGAGCAGAGCTTTTTAAAAAGATCTTTCACTATATGAATGCTAGTAATAAATTAAAAAAGAGTGTATTTATATGCAAATGGGGTCCATTGGTATTCCTGCTTGTCATACAGAGATAAACAGATATTATTAAACTTTAATAAATATTCTGTTGCTGCATGTTCCTCTTTCATATTCAGTGAATTGTCAGTCCAGAATTCCATCAACACTTCAGGTTTATTGGGACTTTTCTTTTCAAAACTGAAATAGAGCCAGCATTTGAATATTGACACCACCTCAAGCTTTTGCTATATGTCAGCAGAATACTTAATTGGATTTGGCTAGAGTTTTTAAGAAAGGCATTCTAGTCTCTAAAATCAGTTGTTTGCTCCACAACCAGTAAAGCACTGATTATATTTAAGGTGTGTATCAGGAAATTTGAAGAAAGTTAGGTGATGAAACTGCCACTACAGGTATAAGGTATAGCATAGATCTTTCCTTGCATATTATAACAGTGCTGTGGATTAGGGTTGGTAATGTTATGCATGTTTTACTATATTATACATTTCCTAGATTACCTTTTATATCAACTGGTGATTGACACTTGAGGATAATTTAATTCCTACCTTGTTTGCATCCTTTGTTCTGTAATGAGTGATTCAATAGCTCACTGTTTTCTTACTGTTTGTAAAAGCTTGTTTGGTTGGCTTTTCGCTATAATAATAACATTCTGTATTGTATTGCCTGATAGCTTGTTGGAAAATATGTTACTGTATGAAAGAGTTCAAAGTGTAGGATGATTGAACTCATTTTTATTTATTGGATTTTTACTGATTTTATGAACTTCCAGTAGTTAATCATAGAATTCACTGAGAGATTAGTTTATAGTGCAATGCTTTAAAAATATTCTAATATTTTAGTATTTTAGTAGGTCAGTTATTGCCTTAGCACATAAATAAGTCTATATTTATTAGCCATTCATTACTGATATTAATATTTCAGTTTTTCATAAATTTCCCGAGTATTGCAATGTCTGATTTTATATTATTTTAAGTTTTTTTAGATGCACTTTTGTGTAATCATTTAATTTTTCTTTCTTTCTTTTACTCTTAATCTCCCTTTGCCTATTATAATCTTTGATATGAAGTTGTACAAAATGTTGATCATTGACCATAATAAAGAATTTTATTTGATTATGTGTGTGTTACAACATTTTTGAAGTTCAAAATTATGCCCATTTTGATTTATTTATTTGCAATCAATCAGTCTTTAGCTTTTGCCAAAAGACCTCTGAAACACCAGTTGTTAATACCTTGCTAAGTTAAATTTATTTATTTAAGTTAAGTAAAATAAAAGCACAAAATGTTTTTAAAATACAGGGGCTATTGTAAGAATTTTTTTTTCTTTATTGTTCCTTCTCCTGCTATGCAAGAAAGGTTGTGTTGTTGAGGAGAGAATAGAAAAACGTAGAGTCATCATGGAAGTAAAGACATTATGGGAAAATATCCAAACTTTTCTCTACTTTCTAAACCATAATGCTCTGCTATGTAGAAAATAGAATCACCTTGAAATATTATAGCTATATTGCAGGAACTGGGATAGAATTTCAGATTTTTTTGGACTTCACTTCCCAGCCCCCCCACATAGTATGGCATCTGGAGTACCACAGAGTCCTCATCAACAGTATACTGAATCAGCCTGATGTTCCATCTTGCTCCATATTATTGTAACGCCTATCCCTAGATTTTGGGATGATAACTTATATAATTCTTGACCCCCTCTGCAGTACTGGAGGGCAACTATAAAAAAATACCATTGGCTGTAAGGCTTTGTCCTTGTGACTCCAGAGAGGTGGAAGCCACAGACCATGTCCTTCTTTGCTGTGTTTTTTACAGAGATCTCTGAACCAAACTCATCTTACCTCTGATTAGTAAATATCATGGTCACCCAGATTCAGACTGTATGCAAATGCTGCTCATAGATGAAAAGCCTATTGTCACAGTGCAGGTATCCAGGTTTTGTGCTGCAGCAGTGAAGATTCCCCAGACCCTGGTGGGCTAATTTATGTAATGTATTTTATGTAACAGTAATTCATTTAAATTTTTATATATTAACATAGTGGTAATTTTAGATACTTACATTTTACATTTGATATTTAACATAATCTTAGTGACTATATTTTCACCTAGTATAGACTGCACTTTAGATTGCACCCATAGTTAGATTATAAAACTAGTTAGATAGTTTTATAAATGTATTTTACTTTTATTTTAACTTTTAATTTTATTTTATCCCAGGTTGTTATCATTTTAAGATAGACCATGTATACTTTCACAGAGCATCATCCTTGTACTGGTCCAAGACCACAATAAACTTTGATTGATTGATTGATTGATTGATTGACCTTTGGCTGTAATCCAAACTTCTGGACAGCACCAAGTTGCTTAGTTTTGATCTCAATTTATTGGCAGTGGCTTTATACTATTTCCCTCCTTGGTGTCAGAAATTGAACAGGGACTTTTGCTTACAATATATGTATTCTGTTATTGACCTACAGTTCTTGTTTTTCTTGCTGAGCAAAACTCTTTTCAATTAACTGATATCTCTAATTTATACAAATAATACTGGAGTACTAACTCCTCTTCAGTCCTAGTCTGAATGTTAGTCTTATTTGATTCTTTTATATTACAAGTCACCTGAGCCATCTCTCCCAAGAGAAACAGTGATAATGCCTCATTTCTTGAAAGCGGGGGGGGGTTAGGCTCAGAGATTCTGTTTCTTCTGGATGGTGCTGGTCCCCTCCGACAGCTTCTCACTGGAAGTGAGACTGGCACAATCACTAAGAGATAAGCTTGTTAAACCTGAGTTATTCAAGAGTGCTGTGGGCTGAATTGCAATATTGTCAGGGTTGTGATGTGATTTGAATTTTTATTCAATTTAAGATTAATTTACCATGGCTGTGTTACTGTTGCATTGTGACTGGGATGAACTGCCAAGAGTCATGAGAAGTGGCAGTATATATTCATTGATTAATTAATGAAACATTGCACCTACCGGCCTGGAATAAGTAGAAACTGCAGAAGAAGTTTGTCACAAGCCTGAATGAAAGGAGATATACAAGATTTCACATGACATTGCAGATGTTTATTCCAGGATTGTTTTTCTGAAAATGCCATCCTCAGCAAAATCCTTGTAACTGGATTTAGTAGCTATCAAAGGAGGCCTCCTGAGAAGAAGACAAAACATGGCAATGGTAAACGTGTGGTAATTAACTTGGTAGTTTAAACACAGTTAACATAACAACTCAGTAATGAATTTGGATGATAAACAGTAAGAAACAATGTTGGAACACTGTTTCAAGAGGTATTATGATTAAAACAAAACACTACTTCCAATGTATAGAACATTCTTAATTAAGGTGACTTCCCATAATTAGTAAGATTTATCTAATTGTGAAGATTTAAAAATATGGTATATAGAACATATCACAAAAATACCTAGTGTCTTTTTTACAGTAGAAATCATTTCTTGGAAGCGTTATAATAAAACAATGGTTATCATTTGGAGCTGTGTTAGTTCTCTAAGAATAAACACATTTTATGGAATAATCTGTCATTAAAGAAAAAAGGTATAAAAGAAAGTTTCACATACTTCCTACAGAAAATTAAATGATAAATAACTGCAACTCTGTATATCCCTCCTTTTACATGAAAAGGTGCTCATGAAAGAAAAAATTGAATATTTACATAATGCTCTTTGTTATCCACTGAAGGTGCCACATGAATAATATAGAGTAGGACAAAAATGAAACAGAAGTGTAAATTTAGAGGATCAGCCACATTTATCAACAATTGTTAGTATGATGTAATCAATCAGTACTGATACACACACACACACACACAGAGTATATGTGTGTTTGTGTGTGTGTGTGTATGAATAACAGTAACTAATGACTTTGCCCTTAATGTATATTTACCATCCGGCCTCTGATGGAAAGAAAAGGTTGAAATATTTAGATATGATCCAGAAGAGTTCACTTTTTTTGTTATACAAACAAAAGTAAGCAAAAACCTGTGCTGTTTTTCAGAGCAGAATTTGACTCAATATATGGGGATTTGAATTCCACATACTCAGTGCTAAGGTTGGAAGGCCAGTTATAAAGTACTAATCAGAAGAGAATTTGCACCTGAACTCTTAACATTAGGATACACACTAGTTCTCGCTAATCTTGTGATAGTTGTGCCACTACTATAACAGAGAACTCATGAAAAAATCCACACTGTTGTTCGGAAATCACAAAATGCATTTTTAAATGGTCTGTGGAGGGTAAGATGGGAAATGTCCACTCCAGGTAAAATGGTCAAAAGCAGGCTTTGCAAAGCTTTAAAGTATGCTTTGATTCACTTAAGTTTGAAAAATGGTATATATAACCTAGATTCTCCACTGAAGCAGGGAAACTCTTTGAAGCAATAATAGAAACAAGTAGCTGCAAAGTGCTTTGTAGCCGTTCAAAACCTTGCCCAATTTTTTTCCCAGCTACTTTTGGAGTGGTTCTGGACATTATATAATCTTGCAGTTTTAATTCCAAATAAAACAAAGGGATTGAGAGAGTTCAGAGGTTTGATTGATTCTCTGACATGGCTAACTGTTCATATCAATCAATTTATAGCTCTTTTGGGTGCAAAATTAACATTAAGTTAGGTTCAATTACTTTGTTTAAAGTTGGCCTGTCACAAGTGCTAACTTTGCTCTCTTTTGTGCTAATCAAAGATTACACTTTTGTGCTGGTCCTGCCAACATAAATGGCTGTTCATTTCATCTGTTAGCCCTCTGATTATAGGTTCAGGGCTTATCAGTCCAGTACATCCTGTTGGGTTAAGCTACATTTTTAAACTCCTCAGCATGACTTGTGGCTAGCTTAAACGTCTTCAGAAGGATTGCATGGGTATCAGGCTAAAACTTCCTGGTACAATTCCAAACAATTATTATAAGAATACAGGATTGTAAGTCAATGAATACCTCTTTCCCTCTGCAAACATCTTTCCCTACCTCTGGCACTTTATCTCCCTATGCCAACCTACTTCTGCCATCCCTGCTAAGTAACATAAAGTACCACCAGCAAACCACAAGGTGAACACAACTAAGTCTCACCAGCGATAATGCATCATTTTTAAGCAGGGACCAAGCTTCCCAACTAGCTAGGCAGCAAAGCCATACCACTCTATTAGAGTAAATCAATAGTCATTCTTCTTAGCTCTGCTCAGTTTTGCCAATGTATATTGTCCAACCATAGCCAGTGAAGCTTTCCAGAAGGGACAAACTTGACAACTAGCTTTCCATCTTTCTTTACACCACACTAAATGCACTGATTAAAGACAGCAGAATGACACCCCTCCACAAGGTCAGTCCATGATCATTCCTCAGTGTCACTTCAAGCAATGAATAGATAAGAGTTTATAAACAAATTTTGAAAGTTTTTGTTTTTAATTTTGAGTAGGATACTTGAAACTTTGGTTCAGCACAAGCTATGCTCTTTCTGGACAATTTGGAGACTGTGGCACCATCCTTTCTTCATCCATGGAGAACATTCTAGTGTCTTGAATACCAGTTGGGAGGAATCAACACTGGAAATGATTACCATTCCTATATGTGAACCACTGGAATAAAACTGGTTAGTTAGTGTGTGACACAGAATATGTATGGGTCACTGACCTCATAATAGCACTTATGTTTTGGTTCAGAAATGTATGAAACTGTACTAATTTCTTGGTGAATTAACAAGGAACAATATACTAGAGCAAAATGTTCATGGGAGGGGCATTGATCTAGATAAGAAAGGGTACATTTTATCCTTGGCTATGTTCCTTCTAATTTTATTATTATGGAAGCAATCAACTACCTTTATTTGTCAAGTAGAATAAAATATTAGTACTCAACAACACACTTACTTGAAGAATGGAAACACTGGGGGAGAAAGGTGTGAAAGGCATTCAGTACAGATGCATTGCTTGTCTGATTTACCCTTTTAAAGGTCACAAAGGTTATTCCTGTCTTTGTCTAAATCACTGTTTCTCAACCTTGGCAGCTTTAAGCTGTGTGGACTTCAGCTGTGTGGCTTGCTGGCTGGAGAATTTGGGAGGTTGAAGTCCACACAGCTTAAAGCTGCCAAGGTTGAGAAACACTGGTTTAGACTGTTAATGAAAACATTAAGATTACAAATGGTACAGTGAAAAAGAACACTTCTGACAATATATTGAGCCTGTCTTGCCACTTGGAACTCCTCTTATACAAATACCACATAACAAGCCCTAAAACCAATGCTGAGAAATGCCCAAGAGTGGTAAACAACAACATAACTCTTCCAGCATAGCTGAACACTCATTTTAGGAAAAGGTTGGATGTCAAAAATATTCAAGGCATCTCTGTTTCCATGATGATTTCTTGGAGCTTGTTTACCACTATGAGGTTTTATTCAAAGAGCTATGCAGTCACATAAAATGAGCCTGCTGAAAAGCTGAATGTTTTTGTGTTTATATAAGAGTGACTCCGTCTTGTGCAGCCTTCCGTGGAAAATGCCTTTCATTGCCAGTATTTAAAAACCAGGGGAACTTCAGTTGGAAGCATAACTTATTTAATGGTCTAACCACCAAGATGATTTATAGCCTTCTATTACAGCAGGTTCTCTTCCTTTCCTTTTAAACTCACAAGTTAACTGCACCCAATCTCTCCCTAACACATTGAAATGTCAGCATATTGCTTGGATAAAAACAAATACAGTTTCTAAGGTATCTACAACAAACTGGGCCAGGCAGTACAACTCCAGTTGCTCTGCCAAGTTCCTTCATTTTGTTCGCCTAGGGCTTATTGTTCAGAAGATGGTAACTACATGTTAAATGGATGATGGGATGTGTTACCAAGACACAAGTGTTTACAAAGATATTATGACAACCTCATATTTCCTTTCTGGATTCGTACCTGCTAACATTTCCCTCCCATAAACTATTTACTCTCCACTCAAGTTTGTTTTCTACTTCAGAGTGAACTGATGATCAGCAATTTCAAGGCCTAGATCATTCATCCCTTCCTAGGGTGCTTTTTTATTTTTTTAATACTCGCAAAAGCCTAAACATCGTCTTTATTTCAAAAAAGGTTTCTGAATCCACAAAGCCTCTGTAGATATTCTTAGAAAATTGTACTTTCTTTTTAATCCCCAAAGGAAGCAGAAGATAACCTCTGGGGGGTGGGGGAAGGTTATGTGTTTGACAAAAAATGGGCAATTTGTAACTGGCTACACCCATTATGTTAGCCACAGTTTGCTCTCAAATTTCAAATGTGCCTATCATTCTAAGAAGTGTCCCTATTCCTTTTCTAATCTTTATGTTGTCAATAGTAGCTTAACAACCTTTTTTGATAGGATTAGTTTATTTTTATAATCCATTCTGTCTGGTTCCAGATCATAGATAAGAGACAGTACTGAAATTTTCTGAGTACACTTTGAATCCTCTGTACAGTTAAAGGCCCAGACCATTGGCAAGAGAAGGGTTTGAAAAAGGGTTAAGTATGGACATATGAAGAACAGGCTCAGGGTTCTAACAAAGGGATTAGCAAAGGGCCAACATAGCAGACATCATCACCAACCCTAACTATTTTAAGGTAAAGCTATAAAAAACAGAAGATAGAAGATGGACATAGCCCTTCAAGCAAGATTAAAGTTATTTAGATAAAAAAGAGGGTGGAGTTTGCAATGTGGATATAAAGTGTTTATTTGTAACATTTGAAGAATAGAATGATCCTGTTCATAGGAATTCTACCTCCTTCTCAAGTCTATCGCTATCACCGTACACCTATGACATTAGGCTTTCATTTAACGCTTTTTAGTAAAATAGAGACAGCATAGACTAGTTTACCAGCCTTAGTTGCACCCATGCCACGTGCAGAATTCTCTGCTAAGCATAAGGACTGTATCAGCCAGTTTTGGCACATTTGGCCCCAGCAGAGTGGATATATAGCAGGATCACAATCTCAGCATTAATCAAGCCAAAGTCTACTTTTGGATTTTTTCAAAGTAAATTAAATAACAATCAGATTTGGGGGGAAATAACAATTAAATAACAATTACTGTAAATAACAATCAGATTTGGGGAAAAAATCAGTGAAGAAACTATGGTACTCTGTTACATTTTTCCTGCATTCTAATGACATAGTTCATACAGGGGTGAAAATATCAGTTTTGCTAAGGCTTTTGTTTGGGGTCCTGTTTGTGCTTTGCACCTGTATGGAAGGGATTTTTAACATTGTTTTTCTTGCTGTGCTAGCTGGAATATCTCCACTCCTTTATAATTACAGGATTATAGAGATATGCATACAATCTGGCACACCTTGGGGTTACCAAGAGCTATATGAGGCCATAGGAATATTGCTGACTATGCAGTACCAGTGACAGGGCAGCATCAGAGTACAAAAGCATTAAATACTAATGTTTCTCACTTTTCCAAGCCAGACAGAGGTGATGTTCTACTTTCCAAATTCAAGTATCTTGTTCAATAAAGGATATTAATAAGGTACTAATCAGAGAACCTCCAACTTCTCTCTCTCTCTCTCTCTCTCTCTCTCTCTCTCTCTCTCTCTCTCACTCTCTTTAATACCATGAAAGAATATATACTGGTATGAAACTGTAACCACAAGGGCATCCTTACCTTTTCATTTCTTTATCTACTTGCACTGAATATGCAGATCTACTGAGAAATCCATTCAATGAAATGTCTCAGATATCAGATTCCTGACTTTAGTTCAGAATTTTAATTTTAGTGTCTCATACTAAACCCAAACCTAGATATGTGTAGATCAACATGAATCCAGATCATTTTACTATTAGCATTAATAACACAGTATTTCTATTTCCTTTTTTTAAAAAAGAAAGGGTTTATTTATATAGAACATGCATTTAAAAACATCCACATCTGCTTTTTCTTGCAGATTGTCTCATTAGACGAAATGGCACATGGAATGGCACATTACAAGAGGAGTATGATATAGGTCATCAACTGCCAGCAATGGCCTGCTGGTTCCCATAGGACAAACGAGCCCGAGCAAAAGAATTCAAAGATACAAGTTTGCCATAAGGACAAAGTCATATCTGTGAATGTAAAGCTCCTAACAGATTTCAAAGTAGCTATTCTGGAACAAAGACATTTTACCAGCATAGTCAAGTGAGAAATTACTGAATGTACATAAATCAAAGGCTTCAGGCCATCTCAGATCTCAACAAACACAATTAGTTTTTTTTAAAACATATCATAATTGCTTATTGATAAGGTACTTGTAATCTGTCTCACATTTAAACTGCATCTGCATAACCACCCAGTCTTTCCTCCTCTTCCTCTCCATCTGCCTCAGTCCAACTTAAAAGCATACATTAGTTTAGCCACTTCATGAATCTGGTGAAGTAAACTTTAATTCATGTAAGCTTGCACCTTTAAATAACATGTGTTAATCTGAAAAGGTGTTACCATACTCCTTCTAATTTTGGGCTACCATAGACCTACTACAATGTTCACTGTAAGAAAGCTCACAGAACTGCTCCCACCAAAATCTGTGGTAGATTTATTTTCATCCTTGCCAAACCAATTATCATTACTCATGATACTTGCCTTCAAACATGGAAAACAAGTGTAGACGTGTGTTTTAAAGAACAAACTGGCAAGCAGGTAAGACTACCCTTTCCATGCCTACTCTCTTATACCTATAGCCCATCTGATTTTTCTCCCATCTAGATCTCTAATATCAGAACTAAGCTGGATTACAGGAAAGAAAATGGAAGGGGTGTGTGTGTGTGTGTGTGTAGAGAAACAGGTTCTTCAAATCCATTCAATGAAATGTCTCAGATATCAGATTCCCGACTTTAATTCAGAATTTTAATTTTAGTGTCTCATACTAAACCCAAACCTAGATATGTATAGATCAACATGAATCCAGATCATTTTACTATTAGCATTAATAACACAGTATTTCTATTTCCTTTTTTTAAAAAGAAAGGGTTTATTTATATAGAACGTGCATTTAAAAACATCCACATCTGCTTTTTCTTGCAGATTGTCTCATTAGACATCACCACCAACCTAGACCATACTATCTCATGCTCTGCTTCTGGATATTTATGGATCAGTGGCTACCACATCCAGTTATTCTGCAATGCATATTATTGTCAGGCTACTGTTTCATTGACTGATTTGTTCTTATAATTTAAATAATTAACCCAAATGCTTCTGTTTTAGGATCTGAATACTCGTAAACATTGTGCAATGTAATATTGTTGCATAATAAAGATTAAAGAGATCTGAATAAATTATCCACAAAATAGAAATGCTATAATTTGGGAAGTTGGAAATATATCCTCTGCAAAGCACAGTGACTTTAGTTAGGTATGCGTCTGTTTATGTGAACACTGTGTTTGGGACTGCACTTAAAAGAGATAGAGTTTAATTTGGCTTTCATCTTTCATCTTTATGATTTGAGTTTTTCTGCCTAATTAGGTGTTTTAGTACTATAATATTTTTAACTTGGAAAATTATTTGTTTTTTTATGGAGTGAGAGAGAGGTAAACATTTCACAAAGTCAAAACTTTTTAAAGCCCCGGTATCACTCTAATTTTATGGTTAGAGTAGCTTCATGGTAAAACAATAACAATAAAACAAAAAGAACAACCATAATATACCTTGTATGAAATTTCATGACTGTAATTCAAGATGAGAAGCATTCACAAGTACTATTAGGCTAATAGATTACTTAGGATTGACAAAGACATAGGTTGTTTTTTTTTTTCACCCTTTTAATATCATTTGGGCATTAAATTTGTTCTTAAAGAATATAAGATTAATTTAATCAAAGCTAATTACAGTCCTTATCTCGATAGCACATTATCCTTTATTTCTTGAAGATGATATGTGATCAGTGTTTTAACACTGCTTCTCTGATATTTACTTCATTCTCTTCTGAATTCCATTCTCTTGAGTAGTATTTCCAATTACAATTTTTTATCTCTTCCAAAGCTTCTGAGTAGTCACGCTGCAGGCCATAGATTTTGATGGGAGGTTAATAAGGATATGAACAATGAAGTTCCATCTCACTTTCTACAGGTCTCTCATTCTTGGCTGAGGCTGATATTAATGGTTCTCCAAAGATAGCCTTGCATAGTAGAAAATTATTATTTTCTCATCCCCAAAAATTTTAATAAGCATTTCATATAGCAATGCTGCAAGGCACATATTTAAAATATTTCAGTGAAGCAGCCTTGGCCTAATAAAAAGAGAGACAAACTATGGACTATGAGTACCAGTATGGACTTCATCTTCAATAAATTCATTTCCTCCCTTCTAATTGTATCTTTCTCTTTTCCAAACTGCCACACAGAAATTCGCTTTTTCATCATAATTGGAAGGATTTTATCATTCAAAGTATTGATAATGCATCTCTTTTTACAAAGAATCATAGAATCTAGAGTTGGAAGGGACCATTTAGGTATGGCATTACCACAAGTGTGATAGAGGAGGTCAAGGTGTAGCCAAGAAGTATCTTCTACAAAAGGAGTCAACAGCATTTGATTGGGCTAAAATATTGGTTCTAATACAGTTTCAATTCCTAATTCTAGTTAATTAAGTGTTTCAGGGAAGTTAGACACTATTTGCCAATTGGTATTTATGAAAAGATATTCAAGAAGAGAACGACCAGCAGCAAGATGGGTAGACTCAGTTACAGTGGCTGCTTCTTCTTTACCAGCAAATTTCTAGATTAGGATGCTATTTTACGTTACAAACAAAACACTCTGTTACAGTGTGACATTGATCAGTGTATGCAAAATTGTTGTGATTTTTACACTACAGGTATTCTGTAACATAAAAGTAAAATGAAAATAACTTTTAAAAGCATCCTCTGTAAACTAAGAAAATAAATAGACTGAATTGTGACAAAAAAGAGCTAAAATATGTTTTACACACACACACACACACACACTTTTGTGTGTATATATGTATAGTAAAATGTGCAAATGAAAGAGTAAATATATTCATAAATTATTATTATTAAGTTTGGAATTAAATTTTCAGCTTTTAACTTGCCATATGTAACAGCTCAGTTGTAGACACTGAAAATCCTTGATCATTTGAGACTTGTT
The DNA here is from genome assembly GCF_059951505.1 of Python bivittatus. NCBI lineage: Eukaryota > Metazoa > Chordata > Lepidosauria > Squamata > Pythonidae > Python > Python bivittatus. The sequence continues at coordinate 27,002,608 of NW_028277058.1, read as the reverse complement.
AGAAGAGCTTTTTATCTAATTTAGCCAGCAAATCCTTTATGGAATTGATTGGAATTCATCAATGCATAATTAGCTCTTGGTGACATACAAATCTCACACACTATAAAAGATGGATGATTATGCAATTTCAAGATTGCTTTAGGCATTGAAAGCTCAAATGGAGCATGTGTAGGCTTGTACCTTCACTTATAAGTAGACACATCACCAATGTGTGTGTGTGTGTTTAAAAAGCCTGGGTCGTGCCTTTATTGTTCAAGAGGTTTTACTTACCACTGAGACAAAGGAGACACATTTAAACTTGAAGCACCTTCTAGAATTACTCACACTGAAAGTAGATTCCTTATGAATTTTTGTTTGCTGAAAGAAAGATACTGAGGGGAGATACTGAGATATGTTGACTGAGTTCAATTAATGGGTAGAGTGTATCAAGTGGCATTGATGGTGGTTGGCAGGGAATATGATTGTTTAGTTATAAACAATCCGTAATGTGCGCTATGTGTTTTAGTGTTGATTTTGCCCTTTTTATTTTACTTATTTTTTCCTTGATGTTCTAATTTTATTCTGTAAGCAGCCTAGAGTCACTCTATATTATAATATACATATAGAGTCACTCTATAATCAGATAGATAGATAGATAGATAGATAGATAGATAGATAGATAGATAGATAGATAGATAGATAGATGATAGATAGATAGATAGTCAATTGCAATGGGTGGCTCGATAGTGTGGTGGTTAGAGCACAACCCTTTAACATGGCAGACCAGGGTTCAAATCCTGGCTGGTACCTACTTTACCAGTACCAGTCATTGGGCAAAGACCCTCCCAGCACTTCACCTGCCTACCTTGGATATTATTATTATTATTATTATTATTATTATTATTATTATTATTTCAAATTTATCTCCGCCCATCTCCCCCTAATGAGGGACTCTGGGCGGCTCACATAGTATGACATATAACTTAACAATCACAAATTACAAGCCTATTCTAATTACAATTAGTGCAGCCCTACTCTATTGTGGTCAGCAGTGGTTGCAAGGGAGTCATCTCATCCGTGCTTTCTTCCACTGATGATCTTTACCGCCCACCGCATCGTGTCCAACATCCGGCCATCGCATCAGTCACGTCCAGCGTCCAGTGTTTTTTCTGCCGATCGGGTCCAGCACAGTCCCTGCACAAAGCGCCGCCGTTTCCTCCCACTGAAATGGGAGTACCTATTTATCTACTTGCTGATGGTACACTTTCGAACTGCTAGGTGGGCAGAAGCTAGGGACGAATGACGGGCCCAGCTCACCCTGTCATGCAGAGCTGGGCCCAAACTGTTGGAGTGCCAACCATTTCTGGCCGGCAAACTCCAGGGTCATTAAGCCCTTACGCTACCGCGTCCCCGTGAGAGTGAGAGTGACACAAACTAAGCGAGTCATGCTGGCTTGGACATTGCCCAGATTAACAAAGTCTGAACCAGATGTTGGGGAACCAGGACAATCTGACAATAAGTGGGCTATTGGAACAAACCATACATGGATGAGACAAGAGAACCTGGAACTGATGGAGTTCTAATGAGGGGAGTTATATGAAACATATGATACAGTATATGACTGTCAAACCAGTGTCCTGGATGCAACCCAGAGCATCCAGGAGTATATCAGGAGCACATCAGTAACATGGCACCCAAAGATGAGCTGTTGAGAGAATGGCTGAGGCAACAGCAGACATGGGCAGAAGTTCAAGCAGAGGAAGTGCCATGCCAAGACAAGACCCTGTATGGGATGTACCAATGACAGATAGTACACTGACATTGGGAAATCCTACCAGTGGCTGGGAAGGGCTGGACTAAAAGACAGCACTGAGGCACTGATCATGGCAGCACAAGAACAGGCACTAGGCACCAGATCCATAGAAGCAGGGATCTACCACACTAGCAGGACCCAGACTGTGCAGAGGGGCCTCAGAGACAGTGCATGACATGGTGGCAGGATGTAAGATGCAGACAGGAACAGCATACACTGAACAGCACAACCAAGTAGTTGGCATTGCATACAGGAACATCTACACAGTGTATGGGTTAGAACCTCCCAAGTCCAGATGGGAGATTCTACAGAAAGTATGGAGAATAAAAGGGCTAAGATCCTGTGGGATTTCCAGATCAAGGTACTGGCCAATCAACCAGACATTGTGGTAGTAGACAAGGACTAGAAGACAGTGGTGGTGAGAGGTGTAGTGGTGCCAGGTGACAGCAACATCACAAAGGAGTATAATGTCAAATCCTCTCTTGTTTACATTTCAGTATGATGATGGCCACCAATTTAGATGGCTTTAAAAAGGAACTGAGTACATTCATGGAGAGTTAGGTTATTAATAGCTAGTAAACTTGATGGCTGAATACTACCTCCTGAATCACAGACAAGTATTTAAAACCTGCTACTGGTAAGAGCCTAAGATGATATAAAGTATCATGGGGGGCGGGGGGAAGAGATTGCTCCATGTTTTTTCAACATTAGAATATTCCTTTGTGGCTTCTTTTTCTATATGTTCAAACAGACCATGAGAATATCTTTTTCAGTATATGAAAGTTTCCTCTTGAAGGATGAACACTTTCATTAAATTACCAAATGAAGAAGAGGGGAAATCATCTAACAGAATATTTCTTCTCTCAATATGCTACTTACCTTGTAATCATTTGCAGTAGACATTTTGAGGACAAGACAGCCAGAACATTTTTAACTGTCAGCTACCAGGGTTTTTGTTTTGTTTTTTAATGTCCCCTCCTCCTTTTGTTCCTTTACTTTTTGGAAACAGCATGCCTTTCAGCAAGTGCAGGAAATTCTCTTTTGGCTTTCTTGATATTACGTATAAGCGCTCTTTAGCAAAGAACATTCTGAACAGCTGCCTGCAGAGTCAGTGCAAAGTGACCTCTACTTCCTTTGCCCTCAGAACAATGGCAGCAAAAACAAAGCCAAGCCAAAGTGATCAGATAACAAGGAGTAAATGACAAAAAACAGCCTTTGACCAATATAAATGCTGTTCCTGGAATCATCCGCAAAGATGTGGATAAAAATTTCCATGTGATTCCCATACAGTGTATGGAAAATGACATCAGAATGAGGGCACAAATTGGGAGACCCCAGATGTAATCAATACAGATCAAGGAAGTATGCATCAGAGTATGAATGGAAAAGCAGTCTGCAGAGTGAGAATTGAAAGTCATGGTCAACAATAGAAGGATTTTTTTTTTCCTGTTCAGATTGTGTTGATACATGGTAGAACGGAAGGGTATCTTAGCAACAGCTCTGAATCTCTAATGGAGCACTAAACATCTATGGTAAAAAGGCAGTGCCATTAATTCATCTGCTAAATCTGTTTTATGACATTAGTAGAGGTGTCCAGCAAAGTTCACCTGCTTCAGAGCTAAGAAAGATTTTGTAGAGAAAAGAAACGAGCAATTTAACATGTTGTTGGACATGCCTTTTTTGTATTGTCCTAAACTGACTATGTTCTGGAAAGAGGAAACTGCATACATTAATCTGACTTTGAGACAGGGTTTAATATTTTCAGAGCTCCATAGTCTTTTGAACTACATTTCTGTTGAGATGGAAATTGATGGCTGAACAATAGAAATGAAATCTCTGCATTATTCTTATTGCTAAGAGACTAGGCCTTCAGAACTGGAAAGGTAAATGTATGGTCAATTACTCAGTGGATTGAAGATCTGATGTTATTTGTGACTAAATTGCTTACTGAATTAGATTATCTACTGGCAGTTATAATGAAATTCAGCCATCCTTTACTTAAACTGAATAAAACTTTATATACATATGTGCATCTATGAGAAACCCTTAGGTATATAATTGTTGTTTTGCTCTTTTCCTTTTATTTCTTTGTTCTGATTAATTAAATAAATAAACATAATGGAGTGTGCGTGCGTGTGTTCAGGATTCAGTAATACTTGCAAGTATTAGAAGTCCCTGAATTTTATTTCAAGCAAAAATTTCTTTACTTTCCAAGGAAAAAACTTGGCATCAAGTATCATTTACTACAACAATTCCACAAAGAGAAAGAGTTTTGCCCGTTGATGCCGGTTTGTCTGGCCCAGGTCTTCAAAAAATCTATTTGAAAATCTCCTTGCTTCCTTCCTTCCTGCTTTATGATTCCACAGCTGTTTTGAAGAGCTTCCCACAATAAACCTGGGAACAGATTGAAAAATATATCTACTACAGGTGACCAACCAAAGTATTTTTAAGATAGTGAAAAGTCCAAGGGCAGAGTATTTGAACTTACACACGCACGCACGCGCACACACTAACACAATGTTCTCATTACATTCTATGTTAAAGTAATTCTTGTTATTTTTCCAGGCAAGTCATGGCATGTGTGAAAACCAAAAATACTGAAATAGCTCACGGGCTTCTATTTTAACTAATTATCTTTACCACTTGAATACAAAGTATAAACCCATCAGAACATTTTAAATACTGAACCATACTTTGAATGAGCCTCCCCCTCCAGCGTCCCCCCACCCCTCACTAAACAAAAAGTTGTTGCTTCTGCATTTCTAGGTTTTTCAGATATTTTTCCATTACTTTTGTGTAAAGCTCTATTTGGAAAATTATCCAAGCTCACTCCAGGCTGGGGTGTAAAGTACACATAACAATGGAGATTCATGTACAATATCTTTAAATATGGACTTTCTCCAATTTCACACAAACCAGCCTGAATATTATGCCCATCACATGAGACTCTTTTCCATACTTCCTAGTCTACTGAAAACTTGCAGTACACATTTGAAATAACTCTTCCTGAGATACCCACTGGATGATACACTTTAAAAATATTTTCAGCACCAAGACACAATCCCATCATTTCCCTAAAACCTTGAGCATATAGATTGTTTTTATGCTGCTATCCTTCATTATTTTTGTTTCCTTTAATGCAATGATTTATAACTATAATTGCATTTTCTTGCCTATAACCTACAAAATAGAGGTTTTATAGACTATTAGCCAGAACAAGAGATCATGCTTAAGAACAGTGTATACTTTAATAAACAAAGAAATAAATACACAGTCACAAAGGAGGCAGGCTTCACAAAGTTTTACAGGTCATCAAAGCAGAAGTTCCTCTTCGAAGCCATTTTACAAAACAAAGAAATGTCTGGCAACTACCACAGTCTCAAGGCAGCCACTTTGCTGACCATCTGTGAAATAGTTGGCAAAAGAGTGTTTTGAATGGAGGCACATTCAAGAGGATAATTATCATGGGGTTCTTGGAGTGATGAAGTTACCTCAAAGTGGACAGTTCCAATGACTTGAAACAAGGCGGTTCCACAAAGTAAACCAACATTTCTGTGCACAGGTCAAATATCTCATTGGTTCCTCAGGAATAGCTTACTTTTCTCCAGCCATTTGCCTACAGATATCTTCTAGTATCTCTCTACCCCAACTAGTAGAAAAGAGAGCAAGTGCTTCAGCATCACTGCTATCTCCTGTACATGTCCTCTTCTGGCTTTTGTTTGGTGTTTTAATTACTGTATAGTTCATTTCCAACAACCAGATAGCAAAACACACACCTTTGAAAAATAGCCCTGGTTTCTGATTTTGCCTTCTTTCATTCTCTGTCTAATAACTAGTTTAACTCTTTGATCATTTATTTCAAATCTCTGTTTCTTATTTATGCCATTTCATCAAAATATGATCCCTTGTTATCTTCTCGAGAGATTTTCTTCTGATTTTTTAAAAGGCTGTCATTCAGTTACCTTCCTTTTAAAAGCCCCCTGTGACTCATTGTTCCCATTTAGTTTTTAACTTCATGTTATCCTTCTCTGTGCTCCTGTACATAATTACAGCAACACTGTAGTTAATAAAGTGGTTGTAGTTCATGACTTATTGTCATTATACAAGTCACTTCCACTACTATTTTTCACAGTACCCAGGATATTTTGTCCTTTAACAGACTCATTCCAAATCATCTGGATGGCTTCTCTTTGGCTGTCCTTTTATGAATTTCAGGTATCCCTTCCCCTACCTTACTTCTCAGTTTTGTTGTTTGAAGTTCATACTCTCTGCTTGTTTTCACCAGTTAAACTTTTAACAGCTCCTGAAAGGTTTATCCTTATAAAGCCTCCTCAGGCTTGTTCTCATCTTTCTCTTTGATTTTGATCCTCAGCTCACTTATTTCCAGCTCTGTTCCACCATATATCATTAATGCATTATCATTTTCTTGATATTCTAACTCTGTTGCTGTAACCTTTTGATTTCTTTTGGAATTATTTGAATTCATTTTGTTCTTCAGATTTACTTTAGATATTTCCACACTTACACTTTTCCCTCTTTGTCAGTTCCACGCTAGGTTCATTCACTTTCTAAGGGAGTCATTGCCATGCAAGATGATGATGATGATGATGATGATGATGATGATGATGATGATGAACAAAATGAAATTACAACAGAATGAAATTACAGCTACCAGTTGTTTAGCTGGTGTTGGCCTTCATTTGTATTGAGTTCTTCCCAAGAACCTAGGATGTTGTGATGAATCAGTGTAGTATATATGTGGATCCAAGCAGTGTGGTTTCTTTTGTAATTGACAGATGGAAATTTTGTCAATGTGCAGATTTTCTAAGAGTCATCCAAGGCTTTTTGGTATAGCACCCAGTGTGCCAATAACCACTGGGACTACCACTGCCGGTTTATGCCATAATCTTTCAACTTTAATTTTCAGATCTTGATACTTTGTGATCTTCTCCAATTCTTTGCCTTCTATTCTACTATCCCCTGATTGCCCCATCAATTATCCACATTTTATTCTTTTCAACCACAGTTAAATCTGTTGTGTTATGCACCAAGACTTGTATTCAGAAATCTGAAGTAGTAGTCAAAAATGAAATCTGCAGTAGTAGTCGAAATCTCACAATATTTTAACCTGCTCATTTTCAACTACTTTTTCAACTATATGTTCCTACCAATTTTTCATTACTGGCACATGATAATCTTTACAGATGTTCCAGTCAATCATTTTGACAACTGTGTTATATCACTGTTTATAGTCAGTTTGTGTGATCTTCTTCCACAAGTGAGTATCTGATCTACTGTTTCTTCTGCTTCTTTGCACAATCTTCACTTTCAATCATCTGAGGATTTTTCAGTTCTGACCTTGATTGCATTAGTTTGAATAGCTTGCTCTTGAGCAACCAAAATCAAGGCTTCAGGGTTTTTTTTTTAAATGTTCCAGTTGTAAGTCATAGCCAGGTTTTATCTTTATCTACTTTCCCCTCAATCTTTTGTAGAAATTGACCATGTAATGCTTTTTCTTGCCAGCATTCTGTTCATGTTTTTATTACATTATTTCAATATTCACATTTTGTTTCTTGTACATTCAGTAAGTTCCAATTTTTAACTTGCATCAGTGCTTGTTCTTGGCTGTCTTTATTATTATTATTATTATTATTATTATTTTGGTCATACAATCAGCCAGATGTTTAGACTGGATTTGGGATTTTTATCCACCTATGGAGTCCTTCCCAAGAACCTGGGATAGGCAGATGTTGTCGTTTGATGGTGTTAAATGTATCCTCACTGGATGTGAGCTGTTCCAAGTAAAGCTGCCTTTTGCAATTGACGGATGGTGATTTTGTCAGGGCTGATGGTCTTCAAGTGATACTCCAGATGTTTTGGGATTGCACCCAAGGAGCCTATTACTATTGGTACAATCTTTGCTTTCTTTTGCTACAGGTATTATTATTATTAATTATTGTTGTTGTTCTCGTTAAAATTGCGATTTAATAAGCAGATAACTATTTTGATGATTTTCTGTCTTCAGGTTGGTGTCAACTGTTAGTGACCACGTATAAAGCCTACCTTTTTGGCTTAGATCAGTGTTGTCCAAACTTGGCCACTTTAAAATGAATGAACTTCAACTCCCAGAATTCCCCAGCCAGCCATGAATTCTGGGAGTTGAAGTCCACTCAGCTTAAAGTGGCCAAGTTTGGACAACACTGGCTTAGATGGAACATCATGCTGTTCTGTTTTGTTTTTTATCCCCTGGCAAGTACTGTTGTTGTTTTCAGGTAGTTTTTGCTTATTATATTTGACATTTGACATATTTTTAAAAGTCATACTTAAGCAACACTTGGAAAAAAGAGTCGTCTTCTAATTCTCTAACTGGAAACTAGATTTGTTAAAAGAATACCTTCCCCCTCTTCCTTTTCCACTTCCTATTTGACTATTACTTTTATATAATTTCCCTAAGGACAGCATTAAACTATAAAATTTCTTACATAGTGAATCCACTTTCCTGAACAAGTTGAACACTTCAGTACTGCTTCAGTTGAATTTTTTTTTTTCAAAGCTCGCCACTTTTTTAGAGAATCTGTAGAGGAAAATTCACTATATTCATCTTTAGTAATATTTTTAAATGAGTGTCAAAACCCAAAGAAAAAAATGTTTTATGTTGTCCTTTTATGTATCCATGTTTATGGAAACCAAAATTGCTCACTATTTAGAAATTTTTCCTTTACCCTTCCTGACATTTTATTATTTGTTTGTTTCTTATATTTATATTCTTCATTTCCTCATAAACTTATCTCAGTTTACCTGGAAATCTCTCTTCATTTTATAATAGGTGGGGCTGGGAAATAGGTGGGGCTGGGAAAGTAACTAGCCCAAAGCTACCCAGCAAAACTCCATGGCTAACCATGGATTGCAACCTGGGCCTCCCAAATCTACCCGGCCTCTTACTCACTATACCACTCTTACATGACATTGTCTCCTCTGTATATTGGAAATTGATCACTATCGCTTCTAGAGATGATTTGTCTACATTTGTTCCTTTATTAGATGAGTTCTGTAGGTGAATGAGTTTCATTAACATGAATGAGTTGACTCCTTAAAGGAGCTTTTCTTTCAGCACATGTACTTTAATGAATAGTAGAACTGTGTTGTTGTGTTCTTCAAAGGTTCACCTGAAAGTCTATATTTTAAATAATTCTTATGGGATCTTTGTGGGATCCAGAGCACTCTCGTAATCAAAGAAGTTGGAAGTTAGCTTTCTCAACAGCCTGCCACTTTGTCCTCTTTTTTTATTATAATTAAAAAGCTTTCTTAAAAAGTCCAATTGGGTGGGAATTCTGCCAAGGGAGCTCCCACAGGCCTATTGATACCTATAACACTTTTTATACTGCTTCATAATAAAGAAAGCCAATCGAAAATAGTGTATATCTTTATCAAAAAGCCATGCACTTTTATTTTTAACTGACTTGTAATTGGTAATTCTTCCCTGGACAATCTGTTACGCATATATTTATAAAATTTACTTCCATTTTACTGCCTTGATGGCTTTGTAAATGAGTTTACATTTGTTTAAATGTTATACAGCCTCAATAAAATAGCTTCAGTAATGAGGGTTATTTTCCTGCATCTTCATATAATAAACTTTTAACAGGCCCATAATAGTGTAGAAACTATCTGATGATATTTACTTAACTTCCCCTTTCTGGGAAATGATTATTCTATACCATTATGCTGCTAAGAAAACAAGCATTTAGTAAATATAGAAATCCCATTTTAAGTAACATTTGAGAATGTTTGCTTGAACCAACTGAGGTGGCAGTAGAGTGATAAGATTAAGACATGTAATTGACTACTTATTCAACTGAGCTAAAGTCTAAATGAAATGTACAGTGATATGGTACAGTGATGTACATAGGAACTAAGCAATGCTGGACTTGCTTTGCTTATTTCCTTTTCCACTGACGATTCTTTGACTTGCAAGGTCTTGCTGATATAATTAAAAATTGCTGCACAATCTACTTCTATGTAATTTTTATTAAAACATTTTCTTTTACAAAGTTAAAAGCTAGACATAAGTAATATAAAAGAAAAGAGAAAAAGATATAGAAGAAAATTAGGAAAGATAGGAAAGGTAGAAAGATAAAAGAAAAAGTGATAAACAATATCGATGAAGAAAAAATAGAAAAGGAAATACTTAAAGAAGTGACTTCCAATCTTCTTTACAGCAGTTACAAACATAATTAATACTGTTTCCTCCCTCCAAAATTAGATAACATAGTTCCTATATACAGCCCTTTTTAGTCAGTAAATCCAGAAATCACCAGTTCATTTTTATCCATTTTCAGCAGAAAGTCCATAAAGGGTTTCCAGACTTTTATAAAAGTAATTGTTGTTCCTTTCCTATCAAACAAGTCAATTTAGCCATTTCTGCAAGTTCTGTCATTTTCACAATTCACTCCTCTATCTCTGTATTTTTTCCATCTTTGTGCATATAATAGCCTCGCTGTAGTTACCATATAGAAAACCAGTCATCCATGAGTCTTTTCTAATTGGCTGTCCCTAAGTAAGTAAAAAAAGATCTGGTTTCAGCTGAATATCAATTTTTTAAAATTTTCTGCATCATCGTATATATTTATATCCAGTATTGTTTCGCTTTTTTACAAGTCCACCATGCATGGTAAAATGTCCCTTCATGCTTTTCATATTTCCAACAACAATTAGTAGTACCTTTATACATCTTAGATAATCTCTCTGGTGACATATACCAATGGTACATCATTTTATAAAAATTTTCTCTTAAATTATAAGACAATGTAAATTTCAGTCCTTTTAACCATGTTCTTTACCATTGATCCATCTGTATATTATAACCAAAATTATTAGCCCATTTTATCATACACTGTTTAACTCATTCTTCCATTTCAAATATCAACAATAATTTATACATTTTAGCAATTACATGTTCATCATTTGTACATAATTGCATTTCAAATTCTGTTACATGTTGTTCTTTACCTGGTAACTTTTTATCCATGTTAAACCTCTCCCTTAGTTGTGCATATGAAAACCATTGAAAATCTATTTTTAGATGTTAAAAAAAGCTAGATTTTCTTTCTGATAACTTAAAGGTATAGTACTCTTCATTATCCCAAGGCTAGGCAATATTTTGGGCATGATAGCCATGAATGGGATTATCTATGCAAAAATTGCTGCCATGTTGGTATGACCACTCCCCAGACATATATTTATCAGAATCAAACTAGAAATGTTTCTCCTTGTACCCTTTCATGCTCTTTGTATCCCTCTGGCCACAGTTTACCTTTTGGGGATACATAGAAATATTTCCCAACAAACTATGAGATTGAAGTTACCCATTGTTTTAAGTTTCTAATCATGGCTATGAACACTGGCATTCTCCTTTGAAACATGCTGGATGATCAGCTCAAATAATAATAGTTTAAAAAAAAAACAGGTCATAGGGAGAACCTGGTAGATGACAAGGATGTCTCTGCAAGTTCCCATGTCCGTATTGCTTTGGTAATAGATCTGCCCTATTTCTGTCAAGGTCATCTTCCTTCCTCTCTACAGAAATGGTACATGCAAATTAGGAAAAGGCCAAATGAGAAGAGATCACTGATGTGACACACACAACTGGGTGATGAAACTATCTGTTATCAAGGACAAATCAATTCCAGAGAGAAGGAAAGAGTTCACAGAAACACAAGAACCCAGAAGTTGATTGTGTAAACCTGGACCAATCAGAAAATAAAGAAGTCTGAACAAAGCCTGGAGCATAACTGAACTTCTAATACCCAGATTCAATAATGGAGATCATCATAAGACCAGTGGACAGGTCTTCCATTCAGCTAGCTTGCTAGCATCCTTCATCTTAACATTCTTTAGAGGGACATACCATTGAGGAGTATTGAGCTGTCCTCAGCTGCCCTTCTGATTTCTATCTTGATCTATTCTGTTACCTTTTTAGTTGTCTTTAAAATAAGGTAGAATAATAATTTAGGCAATGTTGAGATTTTATCAAGTTAGCTAATTGCTGTTTCCTATAAATTGTGTTTAATATTTTTTTCAGAGAGAGAGAGAAAGAGAGAGATTATTCTCCCCCATTCACACGTAAGGTTGAATTGGAATACATACATACATACATACATACATACATACATACATACATACATAAAATCACCTCTCACCCTTATAGGTGGTATGTGTCTTCCTCAATCTCAGAATACCAGAAGCCTGGGAGTTTGAGGGTTCTGCACAGTATCTTAGCTGTTCCTAGCACTGCACTCTTCTGGACAGAGAGCTCTGATGTTGTTCCTGGGATCTGTTGGAGCCACTCTCCCAGCTTAGGATTCACAGTCCCAAGTGCTTCTACCACCACTGGGACCACTTTGGACTTTCCACATCCTCTCTAGTTCCTCCTTCAGGCCCTGGTACTTCCCCAGCTTCTCATACTCCTTCTTCCTGATGTTGCTGTCATTTGGCAGCACTACATCTATCACCACTGCTGTCTTCTGGTCCTTATCTACTACCACAATGTCTGGTTGATTGGCCAGTACCTGGATCTGGAAGTTCCACAGTATCTTAGTCCTGTTATTCTCCATGGCCTTCTATGGAATCTCCATCTGGACTTGGGAGGGTCTAGTCCATACACTGTGCAGATGTTCTGGTACATATCAGCTGTTGTGGAGGAGGTGGCAATGACATTCCAGCTTCAGGTGTTGGCTGCACATCCAGTTGTTCTTCTGAGTCTTCTTGAGACTCCTCTGAGTCTGGGATGTAATGTGCAGTTGGTCTATCTTAAGTTGTTACAGCAACTTCCTCTTCACTATATTGAAATGTTTGGGTAACTAGCTGTTTCTCAGTTAGTGTGAGTGTAGGTCTTCAGTACATCCATAGTTCCCTCATACGTTTCATATATCCCCTCTCATTAGGTCTACTGTTGTAGTAGCATTCCATCAGTTCCAGGTTCTCTTGTCTCATCCATGTATGGTTTATATATATCCTTCATTATGGGATGATGCAATAATATCTGAACAGAATACAGTAAAATCATTATTTCTATCCCATGAGAAAGTATAGAAAAAAATAACTCTACAATATCCAGGATATAAACCTAATAGCTCTCTAAGCACACATTTTTATACACATACACATATACACAGAGAAGTTGCCAATATTTTTTTTCTCTCTAATATTCCAAGCAAAACTGATGAGGCATATATAAATATTCAGAGGTTTATGTTAAGATTTTTCATTCTGCATCTAACAGCCTGTTTGCTTTCCCCTTCATTAATTACAGTACAGTATATGCTTTTGATGCTAAAATTAAGAAATTAAAATCTAGCAGAAAATCTGTTTGTATCATTAAATCTCTTATAGCAAAATATAGACAGTGGCCAACACAAAGAGGATGAGCTCTAGTTTCCCAGCCCCAAGTATCTCATTAGATTGGTTTTTCTATATACTTTTAATCACAGGAAATTTGAGATCTATTGTCTTACAGAATGTTTAACTGATGCATGGGACCCTTTAATAGTGCCATTCTGCTACCTCTTCCATTTGAGAACATTTCACTTTAGAAATTAAAGCTCACACTTCTTGGTTACCTTTTCTTTCAAAGTGATCTTTTGTTATTAGTATTTTTATTATATATGCACTTGTATCTAAGCGCAATGCAAGATTTATTTTTATCTCCATAGCCACCACTTGGTGAAGTAGGTTAGCTCAGGGGGAGTGACTGGCCCAAAGACACTTATAGGTTTTCACAGCCAAGGATGGACCACAGTGGGTGTCCCGATTCCTATTTCAAAACTTAGACTGCTTAACCAGACTGATCATTTGAAGAATCTGTCCTGATGCCCTGTAGAGGCATTTGAATATCTGTTTCTATACATACAGAAAGGGGCAGAGTCACTGATCCCACCACTAATATTACAATATTTCTGATCCCAGAAGCCACATAATGTTCAACAGAACATTGAAATAAAGAGCAAATTAATACATAATACATATCTATATGCTGCATACATAGCATCTCTTTTAGGACTCTTACAAATAAAAAACATAGTTGCTAATAGCAGGATGGAAGATGTGCAAAAGTTGAAGGTAGGCCTCACTGGTGGGGTTCCACTGTTTTCCCACATGAATACTTGGTATTCCTGGCAATATATATGAGTAGAAGAGGCCTGTCATTAAAAGAACAAGCAAAAATTATCTGACCTGCTTATTAGTTTGCAAATTAATAGGGTGGCTACTAAGCCCTGTGGGTTCTCTTTTTCCTGGAGTACTTATTCCTTCCCAATGTTGCTGATCTTTCCCTTCTGTTTTATTGTTTATTGTTCTTGAATTTTAAAATGTAAGCTGCTCTAGACTTGTCTCAAGTCTAGGGGTCTCTAAATAAATACAATAAATAAATTATAATATTCAATACTTTTTAAGAAGAAATATATTTTATTCTTTTTTCCCTTTCTTTAAAGTTCATGCTATGTGTAGTATTAAAGGGCTGTTCTCCTTTAATCCATTACAGGTGAAAGCAAATATACTAGTCTAGGTTCTAACAAGGAAAACATGCTGATTCAACTATTGACTGAAGGTATATAACATTTTCCTGTGGCTGCACCCTGGAAATCAAGTGATCTAGCTCAAAACTGTTTTAATTTCAATAATTTGAGCAACAACTTAATTTTTGTATATTATCTTTGAGCATATAATAAACGAATTCTCTCCAGTGCAGTCTGCTAGTATTAAGTCATGTCAAGAAAGGAGAGACTTCATCCAGCTCAGACTTTTATATGTAAGTCCATTTCCTTTATGGTATTTACAGCTGTATGGACTAAAGACACAACCTCCCAATGAAGTATAAAGTAAGGTAAGTAGCTATATTTCAATATCATTGACCATGGTATCCTTCTGGATTGGCTCTGGGGATTAGGAATGGGTGGCACAGTATTGTGCTGGTTCTCTTCCTTCCTAAGAGACCAATACCAGTCAGTGTTGATCAGAAGTGAGATCCTGCTCTTAGCCCCTACTATGTGAGGTGCTCAGGGTTTGGTGCTGTGTCCACTCATGTTTAACATTTACATGAAATTGCTGGGGGAGATCATCTCTCACCATAGGGTGAGGTATCATCAGTATGCTGATGATACTCAATTATAGCTCTCCACCCCTGCAAATTAAGCAATGCTGTGGATGTCCTGTCCCAGTGCCTGGAAGCTGTGAGGGCCAGGATGAAGAACAACAGACTTCAACTGAACCCTGGCAAGACTAAGTGGCTTTGGGTTTTAGGGCCTTCAGAATCTGGGACTTTACCATCTTTGGTACTGGATGGCATGGTGCTGCCCCAAACAGACCTGGTGCACAATCTGGGGGTCCTTCTGGTCTTACAACTCCTGCTCAAGGAGCAGATGGCAGTCATGGCCAGGCGGGCCTTTGCACAACTTCGTATTGTGTGCCAGTAGCACCTGTTCCTGGAACCTGAGGCTCTGCCCACAGTTACTTATGCCCTGGTCACTTCCTAAATGGAAGTGCTCTACATGGGGCTGCCTTTGAAGAGTATCTGGAGGTTTAAGCTGATGCAAAATGCAGTGGCATGGGCAGTTATGTGTGCCCTTAGGGGGACACACATTACACCTCTGCTCCATAAGCTGCATTAGTTACCAGTTTGCTTCCAGGTCCAATTCAAGGTGCTGTTTTTGACCTTTAAAGCCCTACATGGCATGGTGCCAAGTTATCTGAGGGACCACCTCTTCCTGATTATACTTACTTGTCCCATCAGTTCAGGCCAGAAGACCATGTTGCAAGCCCTATCTATGAGGGAGTTCCATCTGATGGAAGGAGACCTAGGAAATGAGCCTTTTCTGCCATGGCACCCGCCTTCCGCAATATCATCCTGCCCGAGGGGAGGTTAGCCCCAAACCTTGTGACCTTCTGGAAAGCCTTTAATTCCCCCCCCCCAAGCAAGACTGGGAATCCCCTGGTAATAAGGAGCTTGCATGCTAGCTGTATTATATGTAATATCATCCCTCTCATGATATTGCTTTATTTATATCATTATTTTTAACAGGTTTTACAGAATGTTTAATTGCCAGTTTTATTGTATGCTATCACCACTACTGTTTGTCATTGCATTGATTCCTCTGTCAACAATACTGAACAAGTCAGGACATGGCTATCAAACATCAAAAACGTCTGCCAGGTTATCCCATCTCCTTTACATGGACGATCTGAAGCTGTATGGAGAAACACCATCTGAAATGGAATTGCTGCTCAACATTGTCCAAATATACAGCCAAGATATTGCAATAGAGTTTGGACTGGACAAATGTGCCACCCTGACCATCAACAGTGAAAAAATAGTGGAAACTGAAGGAATCAAGATGCCCTATGGAGTAACATCAAGGGTCTGGATGAAGAAGATCACTACAAATACCTGGGTATCCTTCAGGCTGGCATCAAGCACACTGAAGTCAAGAAAAAGGTTAGTAGTGTGTGCATCAAAAGAGTGAAGAACATCTTAAAGTCCAAACTCAGTGGAGGAAATACCATCAAGGCAATGAACACCTGGACAATTCCAGTTATTAGGTATACAGCTGAAATAGTGGACTGGACCCAAGCTGAACTAAAATCCCTGGACCAGAAAAATAATGACAATGAATCATGCCCTTCATCCATGCAGCAACGTTGACAGACTCTACTTACCAAGGAGCATAGGTGCACATGGAATTTGCAAGTACACCAGACAGTTGAAGAAGAAAAAGGGGCATTAGAAGAATATCTGAAGGGCAGTAAAGAAGATGCACTGAACCTAGTACACCATGAAGGCTTACTGAATACCAAACAAACCAAACTGTACTATAAGAAAGACCAAATGAAGAATAGAAAAGAGACATGGCAAGGCAAAGTATTACGTGGCCAGTACACACACATACATACACACACACACACACACACACACACACACAAAACTAGCAGGCAAAGACGATAACAAGACCTGGCAATGGCTAAGAGCAGGAAAGCTGAAGAAAGAGGCAGAGGGACTAATTCTGGATGCCCAAGACCAAGCCAAATGCATATAAAAACAGAATTGAGAAGACAGCAACAGACAGCAAATGCCGCCTCTGCAAAGAAGCTGAAGAAACCGGGGACCACCTAGTTAGCTGCTGCAAGAAGATCGCACAAACTGACTACAAACAGCGGCATGACAAAGTAGCAACAACGGTGCATTGGAATATCTGCAAGAAATACCATCTGCCTGCAAGCAAGAACTGGTGGGACCACAAAACAAAGAAAGTTATAGAAAATGAAGAAGCTAAAGTGCTCTGGGACTTTAGAATTTAAGCACCTGCCACACAACACCCCAGACTTAATAATTGTTGATAAAAAAGACAAAAAAGTCTGGATAGTGGACATTGCAATACCTGGAAACAGCAGAAAAGAAGAGAAAGAACTGGAGAAAATCACAAAATATAAAGACCTACAAATAGAAATATAATGACTATGGCAAAAGAAAACAAAGATAGTACCAATAGTTATAGGTGCCTGAAGACACAAAATCATCAAAATAGTTATCTGCCTATTAAATCGCAATTTTAACAACAACAATAATTAATAATAATAATACCTGTAGCAAAACAAAGTAAAGATAGTACCAATAGTTATAGGTGTCTTAGAGGCAATCCCAAAATATCTGGAGCATCACTTGAAGACCATCAGCACTGACAAAATCACCATCAGTCAATTGCAAAAGGCAGTTTTACTTTGAACAGCTTATATCCTGCGACGATACCTTTAACACCATCAAACAACAACATCTGCCTATCCCAGGTCTTTGGGAAGGACTTGATAGGTGGATAAAAATGCCAAATCCAGTTTAAACATCTGGATGACTGTGCAACCAACAATGATAATAATTTATTAAATTTATATGCCGCCTGACTCCCAGCGAGTCTGGGAAGTTTACAATTGTTGAAACATTTAAAAAACAGAACAATACAAAAAACACAAACACAGCATAAGACAAAGGGCAATGCTGGCAAAGAAAATAAACCCAGAGGGCAACAGAAAGGAAGAAAGGGACATCAATTGTCTTCTCCAAAGGCCTGGGCAAAGAGCCAGGGATTAAGGCTCTTTGAATACCAGTAGGGTGAGACCCATTTGAATTTTGGGGGGAAAATCATTCCAAAGGCTTAATCTAGCATACCTTTCACTATGTTTTTGTAGGTATTGCTATGGTTGTTCAACTCCTCTTAATCAAATCTGAATTAACAGAATGGTGCTTTTTTCACACCAACATTGTTCTTTGCTTGTTTCCTGGATTTTACTGTTAATTTATTATAGTACTGATTCCAGCTTCTTCAGGTGGGACTTGAAGTTTGAAACTCTGTAAAGCTGCTGCCAAACACTGTAAACATACCAAGGAATGTGGAGCAATGATCTGATTTATATAAAGCAATTTTCTATGTCCTTCTTGTTGCTGTAACTCATCAACAGAATAAAAATCTGTTTATGTGCACTGCTGTACCATCTTTGCTTGCAGGTGATAACTGCTGCTCATTTAAACTCACTCTGAAAAACAGAATTTTACACATACATACAGTACACTAGAGAGGCAATGAGAAATCAAAAACTAAACTGATATGCCCCTTGAATTTGACAAAGTATTGATTTCAACTAGTGATAAAACAAAAGCAATCAGCAAAAGCACACAGCTTTACGCAAACTTTTGTCTAAAAAGTATGTGTCCAAAGATGATTGTAAAAATGCAGTTATGAACAAACCCAGGCAACCTGTCAGTTGTCTGATCTCAGGATTCAAGTGTCTAGTAAGTTAGATCAAAACAAAGCCTTTACTACAAAGCTGACAAAGACCTTTGAAATGTATCTTTGGAGACTGTACCGCCTGGTGTATCAGATCAGTCAAAACAGAGTCTTCATACCTAATACCCAGCTTCTTTATTTTTCCAACATGTTGAGTCTATAGTGGAATATCTAAATATATCAAATAGTCCACTTTCTAATATATAGTTTTATTCTTTTTCTGAAAATATTTTCTTGTTTTATAAACAACAGTAAAGACATATCTAATATTCATGATCACAGTGTATTTCAGCAAATTTATTAGAGTTGATATGATTGCTCCTCAGTTTCCATAAGCCTTTAAAGAATTCCCAAAGGAAAAAAAAAGAATGAAGGAGAATTAATATTATGCTATCAACCAGTACTATAACAGAACTACTTGTTATGTCCACTGAATACCACCCCAAGCCAAAGGTCCCAGTGGACATTAATGAAACAAGGTTCAGATAAATTGTGGTGTCAACATTCTATTCACCTTCTCCTTTTAATCAACTTGTTAGTAGAGAAAAACTGGGCTTGTGATCCAACCTTCATTCTTATGACAACTTAGAAATGTATTAGAAATAGCTCTGTTTCCAATTAGGCACTACTACTGCTCAGGATTCCCCCAAATCTGGCTTAGCAAACATGATTTTTCTGCAAAGATAGAAGATTGTTAGCACCAACAAAAATCCCTGTCTACATAGTTCTCCTGTTTTATGTTTTCAACATTCACACAAAGATGTTAACTGTTATAAGTACATAGATAGCTTCTTGAGTAATTGTGAATCAAATGCTTCCTCTTGCCCTCTGTGTCAAAGATCAACAGTAGCCAATCAAATGTGTAAGTGAATATTCACTCACTTATTTGCTTGGCTACTGTTGATCTTTCAATGATAGGATCACTCATAGTTTAAATAACTATATATGCAGCCTCTGCCAGGCATCATAAAGAAACATACACACAGTTCAATCAGTGTGAATGGGATTGTTCTTACAAAAGTTGACTGTAATATTTAATATTATCTTGCTTATATATGCAATCCTTTTGGCTGCCTGCAGAAAGCATACATTTTGGATAGCAAAGTAGATGCTGACAAACCTATCCGCTCCCAACAAACTTGTCACTGCACACATTAGGTTTAGTATAGCTAGCAGCTGAATTGCTTCATTTTGCAATAGTTTCTCATTAGCTGTATAGTAGCAGCCCAAGAAGGATTTGTATGAACCCAAATTTAATAACCTAACTCACTAAGGATACAATTATTTTGCAGTTCTCACCATTAGAATCTTAGAAGCAAAATTGGAAAACATATAAAATGGTACAAACCCTGGCAATTTCAAACAACAAGGCAAAATCAAGAAATATCTGTCTTATGATATATTTGAAATAAGATAATAAAATCTTATTAAATTTCAGCAATAGCTGCTACAGCTTATTGTCTTTTTGGACACATGTGACAACAGAGACATTCATTTGGGGGGGGGGGCTTTTTGACCATATGTGTTTCCAAATCACAATACCTGCACTTAAATAATGCTGCACATAAAACCAGAAATCATTCAAGCATTCTAAAAGGCCTTACTTCAAAAATTATTCAGAAAAAACACTTCAAGCAAAAGAGAACACAGCATCTCCCTGATATTCTAAACATTTGTAGCTCTACAAACCAGGCCTATCACAGGTTTTTAAGAAGAAAATACAAAACCAAACTTATGTCCCAAATAAAGAAATCCTGAAAACTTTAACCTGAATGGACCCTACCCATTTTGTATCATTACTTTGCCTCCTCTTATCCACTCTCAGATCATTAAGTGCGGTTGCAGTTACTAGAAAATTGGCCAATCTCTGAGTAGTGACTTTGAAACTTTCATCTACCAAAATCCCATATTTCCCACTATTATATTCCCATCCTATGAAAAGGCTGATTACCTCAATTTTTTGGTAAACAAACAAGTTTCCATTGCTAGTTAAAAGTTCAACTTCTTGACATCTATTAATAAAAGAAAGCTGGACCTGAATTTTAACATATTAACATTTGTTTCCTTGTATGGCTATGGCTGATCTCAAGAGTAAACCGGGAGGCCTTTCAATGAAACATATATTTTTAGTTTAACATTTGCTTTTGCATTATTTGGAAGGTTTTATCATTATGTGGTTGTTGTTTTTTTCCATTTCATTACTTATATAAAGTCTGTTGATGGCTTTATAGGTAACATAATTAACACCATTAAAATGGCTTTATTTTCTAGGAAATAATACTGACTTTAAGAATATTTTTATATTCCATTTCATGACTTGTGCTCCTCCACTGTATCTGGGTCATTGTACATAAGAACTTGAAGCTGACTGCTGATACATTTATCCAGTTAATAATTTACTAGCTAAATTCCTGACATATTTCTCACCCTGCCAGGTACCTGTGATAAAAAACAGAGCCACTTTAGACAGTGGATTGGTATCAATGCTCCCTTTCTTGAATGGCATGGAGGACTATTAGAGAATATTACATACATCTGCTGTTTGAAATTTTGCTACAATGAAAAAATGCTTTAGAGATCCCTTGGGACTTTGCAGAAGATTAGAATCTAAAACCATTTTGAGGTCTGGGCTTGAAGCAGAAAGCAAGATAAAATAACTTAAAACAGAAACCACAAGATCATGCTTGATTCTGTAGCTATCTATTGTTGATTCACAAGCTGTGGGTCTACAATGATGGCTGGTCTGTGGGTTGATCAATTTATTTTTAAAGGAACTGTGCAGAGGAACCAAAACTGATCAAGATCTTGAAGACAGATATTTTACTGGTGCAGTTTTCAAGTTAATGTTGCCTCCAAGCTATTATTTGATTGGCAGTAAAAAATACACAACATACTTGCACATGTGTGTGTGTGTGTGTGCATGTGCATGTGTACACATGCTTGTGAAGCAAATAGATTTAAGAAGCATAAATTTTATCAGAACAAAATGATTTGGAAGGAAAGCTTTCCTCCTGTTTAAATCAGTTTCCCATTAAAAAAAAAAAAAACCTTCCTCAAATTGCATATTCAAAAGCCCATAGTCATTCAATGATTTTCTTTCCTAATCATGGGCCACTCCAATCTGTGTTACAAGCTATTTCACTAGCTAGAGGAGCACCACTTCTTTTTACTATACCAGGTTGTGTCATGTGCTACAAAGAATGTATAAACTGTGTGCCCCTGGCAGTGGCTAGTGCAGTGTTCCTCAACATTGGGAACTTCAAGATGTGTGGGCTTCAATTCCCAGAACTCAAGATTGTTCACACATCTTAAAGTTTCCAAGGTTGAGAAACACTGGGCTAGTGACACAAATATAGTGCTTGTATCATTTCTCCTTCATAGAGAAGCAACCTTATTTGTGATGGAATTCCCAAATTATATTCTCTTAGAAAGGAAGGTGGAAAACATGAGATACCACAACTGATATTAACATGTAAACTCCTTTGTACACATTCACACATTAGATCATGAGCTCAACTTTTCCCAGCCTAGTATTCTCCAATAACTCAATCATCCTTCCACAACATAAACTGGTGTGTTGGTGGGGAACAATGGTTATCAGGTTAAGGAAGATTGCATAAGCTGTTTGGTGTGATTTTATTTCTGAATGGTTCTTTAGCTTCACATTTTAGAAAAAGCACCCTTGTAAAAATTACTGATGATTTTATTTTGGTCTAAAACCCATATTTTCATCTGTTGTTGTTTATGATCTTTTGGCAGCTTTAAATATTGCAAGGCCAGCCTATTTCACTTGTGTGCTTGAGGCAAAGAACAAGATCCAGTCTCTTCCAATTCCACCTTCCAAAGTTGACTAGATTTCTAGTTGAATCTTACTTCAAACTGGCAATACCAAAATGTCTTCCACTGCAGTGGAAGCACCAGCATCTTGACACCAGCTTAAGGTGGCAAGAAGCTGCCATGTGGCACACATAGTTCAGTATGTCAGCCTTTCACAGCTATCTCCAACATTTGTTGTCCAAGGAAACTGCCTAACACAGGGCCAATTCTACTCTTAGCAGGCAAATGTGTTGACTAAGAACATTTTTTTTTCTGATTTATTTTTCTACATGAGAAAAAGGCTTTTGAATCAGCTGTGTTAATTCTGAATTTTAAAATGCTGGTAATGTGTGAAGGGACTGAAGGCATGAGGACTTCATCATGGGCTTAATGTAGATAAAGGCCTTGTCATTCATTAAGTAATTCTCAATGAAATCACCAATTTTTCTTTTTGATCCCTGAAATGTGAACATATTCCTTGTGGCATTTAACATATGAGCATTTTCTTTGCTGTTATTGCTTTATCTACTTTGCTCCAACTTTCTGTTTGATATAAAAAACCATCTGCTCCTTGTTAACCAGCTGTCAACCAACTGAAACAAAAGATTATTAATTCTAAATACCAAAATGCTGCAGGGCTCAAAATGCATTCAGTGAAACAACAGCGATGGGGATTTAATTTCTTTACCTTTGATGGCTTCTGTACAAAGAAACAAAATACTTGGAGAATAACAAAGAAAGAAGTCTTGCTACAGTGTACCCACTGGCTTTTCAAAAGATGAACCAGCATCCATTTCAAATGTAAGATGGCCATCTGCCAGGATAACGTTCACCAAGAGCTCATTCATCAATCTACATGCAAAAGTGAATAAGCAGCCTCATTCTGGATTTTCCCTCTCTAACTTGCCACAAAAACAGAAAACAAACAAACAAAAAAATACTGCCCAACCACCCAGATTAGTTACAACAGTTAAAGTTATTTGTGACTGTAGTGGACTATCATGTTTCTATCAATAATGTCACAAAATAATAGTTTGTCCATCATGCTTCTTCATTGTCTATTTTCATTTCTACTTATGCTATAAATGTAATATAATATTATTCACATACCGTACTTAAAACAGCTTTTTGTTTCTGATGAGAGTGTTAGATAATTCCAATTTAGAGCCATGCTTTAAAAATCAGGCAACTGGCACATGAGATCAATTTCTAATATCTGTGCTTTATGTATTGTAAACACTTGTTCACAAGCTTATGCTGTGATGGATTTAGAATCAATTTCTCTGTATTCATACTTTGCATTGATCTTTAAGGTCAGTTTGGGGTGGGGAAGCCATGTGAAAAGGCAAACACTCAAGTGGTGTAAGTTCCCATTCCTTTAATAGAGATGCCCCTGATGAAATTGTTCCTAATGAAACTGCTCAAGACATACTGCATTTCCAAAATTTCTTAATTTATTCAAAGCTACTTCCAATACCTAATAGACTTTCTGAATTGGCCGACTTTCAAATCATTGACTGAATCGGATGACTTTGAATTGAATTGCCAATTCTTTTCATATTATTCTGAAAAAAATCCCATCAGTTCAGAAAATCAAAATATTGATTGCAATGCTTTGTATTGATTCATCAAAGTAAATTGATTTTATAGATCAGTCTGAATCAGATGAAACAAGTGATCCAAACCAAACTGAAAATTCACATTGGAGCTGGTCTGCACATCCTGTATATATTTGATCTGGAGATGGTAAAAGATTCAGGGAGAAGGCAAGATAATCCATGTACAAAGGATTTTTTTATTGCAAACATTTCCCAAAATAAAGGGAATGTTTAAATAAATTCTGACCTCATTTGTTTGACAGTTTTTCCATGCCCTGTGGTCTTTTAACCCAGGCTAGTATTCCTATACCACTATGTCTTATACCCTTTAGTCAAGGGCCTATCTTATGTTTTATCCTACTTTATATCTTATCCAAGAGCCTATTACATATGCTGTGTTCTATACTGTACCTATTTATAGAATGCTAGTTTAATTTCCCCTGCCTTCCCAGCCAATCCTGCCCCAAAGCCACTTGCATGCACAGAAGATAGAATTGGGAGCCTGGTACTGTCAGGTAGGAAGTGGGGTTTCAGGTTCCACTTTCCACTGCTGCAGCTCTGAGCCTATGCTGTTTCTACAGACATCCCAGACTCCTCCTTTGCTCTCTGCTCTGGGCCAGTCTTGAATGCCAGTGCTTTGAGATGTTCTTCAGTGCAAGTACTCCAGGCTGTTCAGTAAGGGTCCAACCAATGTCTTCTGAGGTACTTTGTTTATGCCGACTTCTATCACCATTCACACTGCCCTACTCTAGGTACTGCCGCTCTGCCCCTTCATTTTTCTCCAGCTCTTCCTCTCCATCTCCTCTTTCTTCTTTCATCTCTCTTCTTTCTACTTTTCTGACACTGTCATGCACTCTACTGAAGCTAAGTCCTTTTGAAGGGCCAGCTTGTCCAATCTTTCAGGGGCCTTCTAAGTAAAAGGGGAAGGAGAGGGATGAATGTTTCTACTGCCACATGTCCTTCCTCCTATACACCAACATAGCAGAACTTTTAGGATTAATTATTAAATAATTTTAGGATGGAACTGCAAACTTTGACTCCCTTGCCATGTCCAAGTATATAGCATCTGAGGTTGACCAGATTATTTGGGGCTCCAAAACATAATCTCACAAACATCTCTTCCTGGGAATAATACTACAGTAATATTAAATGAAATAATTAAAGTTCATTGCTTTTTCATGATGTCCAAAATCAGCTGCCTCAGAAAACCACTTTATTCTAAAACTAAAGATGCAATCCTATACCACTTACTTGAGAATGATTCCACTGAAATTTCAGCATGTATTTCTAGTAAATATGCATAGCACCATACTACAAGCTATATTAATGTTAGTGGAGAATTTACAGATTGAATTAATAATTGTGCTACTGAGTTATTATATAACTTAATGATAAGTGGCTGCTTACTTTAAAGTAAGCATAATTAGTATGAGTAAAGTATTGAGGATAATTTTTAAGTTAATACTGAAGAGCATCTTCCATTACATCTTGACTGTTGGCATAAATACATAAGTTGGCATAACATGTTAAGGATCTACATTTGCATACTTATCTAATCTAATTTATTCCTTTTTCAAGGGATACAGATTATAGCATTAATGCTTATTTAACAATTTACATTTTTGCTGTAATCATCACAACCAATGGGATCATGAAAACTGCTTCATTCCATTTGGATAAATATTTGGTGTCTAATACAAAGAGAAAGGTGGGTTTAATATATATGTAAAAGTCTAAACTACTGCAAAAAACAATGAAATGGCATATGGAAAGTCACACTGAAATTTCAAATTTAGGATATATTATTATACTTTCTAATAGGAGACAGTGAGTGTTGACATGTCTATAGCTAGAATAAGAGGCAAAAGTAAAAACATCCTTTAAAAAAACAGAACATGCCAACGAATACTTAGCATACTTAATGTATGTTACTGAAGAGGGCTGAGTCTCAACCATCATAGTCTCAGAACTTGGGTCATCAATGTAGTGATTAGAGTATTAACTTTTGACCTGGGAAACATGGTTTACATTTATAATGTCAACTAGTTCCTTGGTCCAATCAACTAGCTTCTTCACAGAATTCCGATGAGGATAAGAATAGAGAAGAATAATCAGGGACATCCAGTGTGCGTGTGTGTAAAAATGTCAGCCATATGTGATCAAAGCTCCCCTCTGTCCTTGTTTAATCTGTACCACATGTACCACATGTTTAAAAAGTGGTGGGGCTTCAATCAGATTCCCACTACCACCACCTTGACTTGTTATACCTTCCCCACACACAGTGCTGAGAATAGCCATGTACATTCTTTAAAACAACGTATATATGTAATAAATAAGAACCTAGTTTTTCTACTGTGAAGGGAAATCAGTTCAATTTATTTATACAAAACTTTGCTATTCTTACAATCTGAAGAAGTAGGGTCTTTTTTTAATGCTTAATAGTATAAACTTAGTAGTAGTTGGGTAAACAGAAAAACTTTCATAAGTAGAGGGGAAGGGAATTTTCCTTTTATAATATTTTATTGAAATTTTAAAGTTACAAATTTAAAAGTTAGAAATGAAAAAGAAAATTGGAAATACAAAATATAAAGAAAAGGAAAATAAAAAGTGAGATAAAGGAAAGGAAAAAAAAAGATATGAAAAATAGATAACTTCCAATCTATCTCTGGTCTTAGGAATAATAAGGCTATCATAAGCGCTAGTTTTTAATACATTAAGTAGGAATAATTCTTTGTCTAAACATATCCCATTACATTTATAATCTAATCTTCAAATCCCCATGTAAGCTTCACCCCACCTGCATTTTGCAAATAGTCTATCAGTGGTTTCCATTCTTTAAGGTAGTAGTTATTTGAGTTTTCGAAGGGAAGGGAATTTTCCATAAGGAGAGGGCTTATGTGAAAGATAATTAAGTGTTTGAAATGAAAAAATGGATCAATGTTTGCCAACAAAGGCCATAAAACAAATCATTAAATTATAATGCCAATTTTCATCCACTCCATTGCTAAGATTTAAAAAAAATGGAGAAAAAGTTCAAATGAACAGTCCTCAGAGTCATAAAAAGGCCTTGTTAAGACCCTGTTAATCTCTGCTGGACCCCGTTCACTTTTAGCTGGAGACCAAGAATGCCTGTGTATACAGTACAGCTGGCACACTGCCATGGCTTTTAATTTTGTTCATGTGGCAATCTGTCTTGCACAGTGATTTCCAGATTAAAAATTGATAGCAACTCTTATCTAACAATAGAATATCAGAGAGAAGCATTAAGCAACTGGGTTTCACATAAAGCTCTCAAATTATGCTGGACCTAGTACAGTTGGTATACTATATCATTTGGTATAAATCCAATGTCCCAATTCAGGGGTATTCTGTAATGTGAATCATCAAATTGTGTCCTTCCAACACACTTTACCAGCCAGTAGAAGGAGCGTGGAAGCGTGTATTCACATGTAAATTTCTTTGGATTATGTTATTGTGGCTCCCAGTAGGCCTACAGCCTAAATGAAAAGTTCTTCTTAAAAATTATTTGAGGGTTTCATGTTTAATAGCTACAGGTTATATTGAAATGGTTTTTATTTTTGCTTAATTGCTCTCCAAACTCGCCTATATATCTTGAGCAGTTAACTCTGATATCAAGCTGTTCTTTTTTAATCTGAACAAGAGTGACAAGGAGAAGAAAGTTGAAGTACTTGTATAATCTTTTAGAGGGCCTGGAAAGGCCCTTGGGTTCAGTATCTTGATATGCCTTTTTTAAAAAAAGGAAAAACAACAGGCACAGCATCTGAGAGACTTTTGATAAGCAAGTACACAAAGAGACCTCTTAGAACAACATAATGTGTTAACATGATATAACATAAAGGCTTGAAATCTTACATTATATAACCACAGTCAGGAGAGAAAGAGAGTACAGTTCAAACATTACTCTTTCTACCCGGGATTCTTTCTGAACAGTTCCTTCCAGCTGTACAGATTCAAAACTACATAATGCTTTTTAAAATTGGCAACGAAAGCTTCAGAAATCCAAGTTTAATGCAACAAAACTACCTTAAAGGCACATCTACTTCTTACCTACCCATATAGTTGGCTGACTTTATTGTTACATTTGTGTTGCTTCTGAAGAGCAGAAGGCAACCCATATAGTTTTGCCTGTCACAGCAACTTTGCAAAGGAGTCTTCACACTTTTGCTTCCCCTGAGCCCTTTATCGGACCGCCATGACTGTTAAGAGAACAAAAGATGGAGAAGCCTTTCAGAATGCTGTGTTAGGCCTGAATATAAGGGCTTGGTAGGCAAAGACTGGGAAAAAAATCTATTAATCATTTTTTTCTGATGTCCAGAGTGGGATGGTTCTTTTTTTTCCTGAGTGTCTGAAGAAAAAAAAAAAAAAGCAAAATGCTATAACCTGCTGCTGCATTACCAATTAAGGCTTTTCTGTAAGGTTCAGTCTGACAATAGACTTTATAGGACAAAAGGAATGGCACTGAGGCAGACAGAAAGATTGCTTCCAATCTTATTGTGAAAGTCAAGAGCACCAAATCAGCACATATGATTCTAATATGACCTAATCTGCTGAAAATCCCATCAATTAACAAAATGTTTCCCTTTATTCTACTCAACGAGTGCACTAAAACAAACTACAGAAGCCTGGTTTCAGATCCTACCAATGGCTTTGGCTCACAGGTGATATCCGGGAGTAGAGTTTTGGCAGTGAGAATGCCCCAATAATTAAACTCTGTACAAAAAAAAAAGTATGGCTATTTTTCCTCCCCACCCCCCACCCCCAGTTAGCTAAGTTAGTTAGTTAGTTAGCTAGCTAGTTACAGTACCTATTTCACCACAAAGAGTGAAAGCAAAGTAAAATCCCATATCAATAATCTATTAAAAAACTATTAATATGAAATATTTGTATGTGTGTGTGTCTATATTACTTTGGGCTCATCAGTTTGAAGGTATCCTTTATTCTGAAAGGCTACCCAGTCACAATTTAACTAAAAAAAATTATAAAGAAAATGCCCACAGGACTTGGAGTCATTCATTAAAAGTTAACACATGGACAGCAGAATGAACAAACATAAGCCTCAATTTATCATAGCATTCCATGG
Source organism: Python bivittatus (assembly GCF_059951505.1). NCBI lineage: Eukaryota > Metazoa > Chordata > Lepidosauria > Squamata > Pythonidae > Python > Python bivittatus. The sequence continues at coordinate 26,973,475 of NW_028277058.1, read as the reverse complement.
TATAGTAAACTATTTGTATTTCTGTTTAAATTAAAGCAATAATTTATAAATTTGTTTATAAAAATTAGAACTTTTAATATAAATTTGTATCTTTCTTGGTCCTTTCTGTTCTTGTGGGGTGGGAGGGGGAGTTGATTATCTCATTCCCTATTTTTGTCAGGGTTTACGTAGCCACTTGTCTAATCCCCAAACCCTTTCTTGTGAACATAAAGGTTCTTCCTTTAGGGTAGAATTGAGACACATTAAAAAAGAAAAAGAAAGAAAGAAAGAAAGAAAACAATAATTGCATTACTAGTTTATCAAAGCTTTGAATAAAACTCACATGACTTTGCCACAAGTAATTTTAAGGAATCAGATTTCAGTATATGTACTATGAAATAAAACTAAGATAAAACATTAAGCAAACACACAAAGATAATTAAGCTACTTATTAAACTGGTGGAGAAAAAGGGGAAAGTCCTGAAAGGAATGCTTGGAATGTAAGCTGATGAAGAAATCAGTGTTCTCTTGATACCAGTATAAGATAGTCAGCGGGTTCAGGCAAATAATATTTAAGGATACGTTGGCATTTAACTAGCAATGTCAAACAAGAAATCACAGAGACCTAAACAAGCAAACAAAATTCTGCTGCAAATGGTAGGATAATCATTTGATTCAATGTTTCTGATATACCTTGTACGGCCTGGATGGGCTGGGATTTCAACTCCTAGAATCCTTAGCCAGGATTTCCACCTGATTCAGAAATGGCAAATTTGGGAAGGGGACTACTGACAATTGAAAGGAAAGGGGGAAAATTGTGAGACTAGGAGACTCATCACTAGTGAAGCTGTTTTTATTCTGTCTTGAAACTCTTTCCACAACTATAGTTCTTTTAGCTTCTCAGAAGTAACGTAGCTCATCTCAGCAGCTACCAACTGAAAACCATTTTTCCTCCAGAAAGTTCCAGATCCCACACCATGGGAGGCAAGGGGCAAGTAAATGGCTTTTTGTGCAGTTGTCAGTGAAAGCTGCCATGTTTGTATGAACTACAGTTTTTCCTAATTGTGATGGGGGTGGCGGTGAATGCAAGTTAAATGCTGAAAAATAAAGTTCAAAAGGAAAGTTCACCACCACCATTCTTCCCCATAAGCCTTGGCTCTTAAACTTGTATGATGCCACCATTTAATTATCTTTGATTCTGAGATGAATGTTTTCCCAAGAGAAATTGTGGCTCAGAGGGTAAATGCCAATTGCATCTGTCCTCTGAGCCAAAATTACTTATGTGAAAAGTTGTAACTCAAGGGCAGTTAAACTATGGTTGGAAATATTGATTGCCACACTGTTCTGCAATGCTCTGTGCTATGCATAATTCTAGATTCTGGAGATTCATGTCTTTCCCTGTAATCTCAATTTATGGCAGCCTGTAAAGAATCCTGAATAAGAATCCACAAGCCTGTCTAGCTTGGCTGGAGTAGATTTAAGATTTCTGCAGTAATTTTGGTATTCCATTCTGTTTAAACTTATTTACTTGGATCAGATACTTACAGACTTGATTGTGTGTGTGTGTGGATTATATGTGCATGCGTGTGTGTCTGTGTGTGTGTGTATAAGCTTAAAGGACTTTTATTAAGACACGAATGAGAGAAAGGCAGAACAGAAAGCCCTAACAAAATTATTAGTGCATCTATATTTTTTTCTGCTATTAAGAGTTATTGTAATTGTGTATTGTAATGGCTTGCTTGTTAGTCACCCTAATACTCACATGTTTATACATTTGTGAATAGTACAGGCTGGTATCTTTCCCTGATTCAGGGAAGTTACTTAGTTAGTTTGGCCCAGCTTGCATGAACTAATGTCATTTTTTTCTAGGTACTAAACCAGTGTTGTCCAAACTTGGCCACTTTAAGATGAGTGGACTTCAACTCCCAGAATTCCCTAGCCAGCCATGCTGGCTGGGGAATTCTGGGAGTTGAAGTCCACTCATCTTAAAGTGGCCAAGTTTGGACAACACTGAACTAAATGGAGGAGGGCAGAACACAGAAACTTTTATAGCCCTCAAGTAAAAACCCGATGCCTCCAAACTTAGGTTTCCTACCAAGGATGGGGCCCTTTTCTCTCAGCTTTTGTCAGGATGTGGCTGGCAGTACGGAGTGCAGCAAAGGTGCCAGCCCAGAAGCACTAGGGACTAAGCATGAGCTGGCATATTGCTCACTACCACCTGGGAAGCTGCAGTGCTTTTTTTCCCCTTCATCTTACAAATCGTGATCGAAAAACAATAATTATATTAAGATTGATTATTCATTTGAACTTGTGTCTTCCCTTCAGATCTCAGCAACTGGCAGTACCTTGCTGACCTTGACCAATCTCAAAAGTAGAAGAAGACAATGGCAAGCCATTTCCATATTGTTGGAAATAACAACAACATGAACATTTCTATGGAATGACCAGGAATCAAGCTTGACTCAAACACGATCCGACATTATTTTTTCTCTTCTAAGTCTGATTATTTTCAACAAGTAAGTTGCACTGTAAGATCCAATAGCACTATCTGCTCAGCATTCTGTTGTACATGCTGTTCCCTGCACAGCAGTCAATGAACTCACTTTATTTCCAACGTTCACTTCAGAACACCTCTTTATCTTTTTAGTACACAGACGGTGACTGTCTAGAAATTTTTTTTTGAAAATCAAGGAGAAAAATTACAGATCCTCTTATCCTGTCTTTATGTCCGGCTGATTGTCATCCTAATTTAGTATCCATTTTCTTAATTACTCCTCAAAGGAAAAAGAATCAGGCATATTGTAACAAAATGCAAGGGCATAATAAAGATCCCCCATTCTTTTGGGTGCGGCATTACTTTTATTAGAACAGATTTATATTATAAAGATAGTATTGAATATCATAAGTTGCTAGAAGCTGTCAAAATATATTTCCCATTGATCATGCATTATGTTTGAAGTGAATGCCCAATGATCATGTGCTCTTTTACATCTTGGATTTTTATAGTTCTCATAATCAAGAATCTAGGATAAGGTAGATTTTCTGAATTTAGAGTTATATGAACATATTCAGACAAGTTTACAAATGCTTTAGCATTAAAAATATAGTGATCAGCATGGGAAGGTGTATGTGTATGTATATACATGCCATAAGACAAGGGCTTGCATGTACATCACATGTTCCTTCTCTTGTTTATATCTGCATTGCAGGAAAATACCAGCATAGATTTTGCATATCTATCTTTGTGTATACCTATCAAAATATCCATGTGGAGTTTAGTTCATAAATCTTCTTTAGGATTAAAAGTGCACCCAGAGTAATAGAAGTTATTTTATTAATTATGAAAGACTATAATATTTTTATTTTCTTACATTATTGGATAGGGATTGGTCAATCACTTCTGACTCTGTAATTATTTCTATAACATGTAAGGAAGAACTATCTCTGAAACAATTGTTTCAGCTTAAAACTGACAGAAACAGTTGGTATTTACAGGTACTCCTTGTTTAGAGACTACCTTGTACAATTGTTTCCAGTTACAACAGTGATAAAAAAGTAACTTTATGACCATTCCTCCCATTTATGGCCTTTGCAGATCTGTAAAGCAAAGGAAAGCTGAAGTAAGATCAAAAGCACAGTTGGGGTTTCACTTAGTGACCACTTTGTTTAACAACCAAATTGCCAGTCCCAACTGTGGTCACTAAACAAGGGCTACCTATTATAACATTCTGCCATCCTGATAATGGGTTTTAGTGGGACTAGGATAAGAAGCATAGGTATGGGGATACATTACTCATATTTTCTCCACATTTCAATGGTAGGATTGAATGTGTGTGGAACAGGAAGTTAGCTTCTGCTGGAATTCCTATAATTTTGGACTATAATTTTGCTCTCTGCTGTAAATCTTATGTTACTATGGGTTTCCCTAAATAACGTGCTAGGGATTTCTTGGAGTATAAAAGTTGTGATCAGCCTGTACACTTTACTATATGTTACAAAAAATACCTATGGGGATCCTCTTCTAAGAAAAATGTTAAGACTCTGGAAATTATTCACTGTTCAAAATAGTTCATTTGCTTCTCCTTCCCATTCCATATATTTTACCTTTGGCACAATATCACAGCAATTCTAATTAAGCACAGCAACAGGTACATCTTTGAGAGAATTGATTTTAAAAGCAAAAGAAAATAGTAAAACAAATATAAGTATGTTGTTGAAACAAGCTACTACATCTAAATCATATGCATATGAAAAGAAGGGAGACTATTTTGACTTACAATAAAATTGCCTAAAGAATATTAATGTCAACAATAGTTTCATGGTCTACACTGCTTTTCCTTAGCTACCAGTGGAGTCACTACTAAATATTATGTGTTCTGTTTGTTTTTTCCTCAGGCAAAATATGCACAGAGATAATTTGTGCATTAGCAAGTAACAACAAGCAGCAAGGTAATCTAAATGGGGAAACAATAAATCCCCATGTTCCTCATCACAATCAAAAGACTTATTTCTATGTCTGTAAAATTGGCCAGTTTTGACCCTGACAAAAGTGAATTTGAAGTGCATTCACTGAGATAAAAACTCTGCATCAAGGAGGTTTAACTAAGTAACCGTACTTAGGATTGAACTTTGATAAATTTATTGCTCAATAAATTAGACCTAGGCAGAAATGATCACATTTATAGACAAAAAAAGCTGGTTGTAGGAGAAATACTGGACAACACCAACAGCCACTATACCAGGCTATGCCGGGAAGCCATTGAGATTCACAAACACCAGCACAGTTTCAATAAAAAAGAGTCTAAAAATCAACAAAACCTGGCTACCAATCCTGAAAAATACAGCCTGCAAAAGGTCAACGAACTCAGCTCAACCACCAGGACGTGTGAACAGTTCACACAATGAACTTGCTAATCACCCCCAGCAGCCCCTCGTTAACAATTCAATAGAAGAAAAAACCCTGCCTAATCCCCAGGAAGATACACACAGATTCTGATACCAAAACAAGCAGCCACTCAGTAACCCAACCCCCCCACCCCATCCCCCTTCCCCCCTCTCAGATCTCTATAAATACCCACAAAAGGGTCACATCACCCTGGCATAGAGAGAACTGCTCCTGTCTGTGCTCCTGCACTCTGAAGATGCTGGTCACAGGTGCTGGCAAAACGTTAGGAAACAAAACTTCCAGAACACGGCCACACAGCCTGGAAGACCCACACCAGCCATTGTATGCCGGCCGTGAAAGCCTTCGACAATACATTGTAGGAGTTTTCTTTGAGAAAGTTTCTCAGAGAAAGGAGAAATTTTACAACAATTTTTCAGGAGTAGAAGTCCACCTTGCTGGGAGCAATAGTACCACCACTGAAAATGCCCTCCAAGAGGAATTCCTTCATGTCTTCCTCTAAGGAGTAATGGAAAAGTGAGAAGCCAAGGACCTTGCGGTGCTCAGGAGAGATAAAAGACAGGACAATGATAGGACATTTACACACACTCTTGGCCACATTTTAATTTAAAAAGTGGAAGAATACTACAGTCCATCTGTGATAATTTCTCTGATTTTTTTTTTTCTATTTTGATTCTCTTTCAGTGAACTGAATAAGAGCTGGTACAGAAAAAACAGTAGAGATGGTCCAGTATTCATTTAAGTGCCAGACAAGTATAAAAAGACACAGAGTAATGGTAATTCAACCTCTTAAACTTTGTCACTTCAGCTACTGGTCATAGTAGGCATTTTTATTTTATTTTATTATTTTATTTTATTTTATTTTAAAAAACACAGCAGTATATATATGGTAGTCCTTTGGGTTTAAAGAAGACACGCTGTTGTGCAGTTCATCTTTGGACATGGAGGTGGCTCTGCAGTCCCAGCCTGGAAGTGCAGAGTCTAGCACAAGAGGAGGCACTGGAAGTCCATTGTTACAGTAACTGTGGGTGTTATTCTGTGACGCTGCTCACAGTTTTCTGTCAGGTTTTGGTGGCACCTGTCTTCAAAGCTGGTGGAGGCTTCATAGCACAGGGCTCGCCAGCGGGTTCTGTCAGCACCCTTTGCTTCTAGTTCCCTTGGCTGGATGTCACAGTAGCATAGAATTTCTTTCATAGCATCTTTGTAGTGCTTGCGTGGTCGACCTTAAGGTCTCCTCCCAGCCTCCAGTACACTATAGAGGAACTGGCAAGGCATACAGTGGTCATCCATCCTCATGGCGTGTCCCATCCACTGCATCAGGGCTCTGATAATCAGGAACTCAATGCTGGTGGACTCCACACAATCCAAGATCTCCAGGTTAGAGACATGGTCTTGCCAACAAATGCTGAGGATGGAGCAGAGAGCACACATGTGAAATTTCTCCAGTTGTTTGATGTGTCTTTGGTACAGAGTCCAGGACTCACATCCACATAGAGAAGGTATAACCACAGCTCTGTAGATGTTCAGCTTTGTGGAGATATGGATGTTCTGTTGATTGAGCACTCTATTACACAGCCGCCCCAGTGCCTGGCAGGTCTTGCTGATCCTGGAGTCAATTTCTTTGTCCAAAGACCCATCGCTTGAGATGCTTCCCAAGTATTTGAAGCTGCTTACATTTGTCAGCTGGGTGTCATCAACAGTTATTTTTGGTTCTACAGGTTGTTATCTGGCATGGGCTGGTAAAAGTTTGGTCTAGTGGTCTAGTGGTTAAGGCACCAGGCTAGAAACCAGGCAAGAGATTGTGAGTTCTAGTCCCACCTTAGGTATGAAAGCCATCTGGGTGACTTTGGGCCAGTCACTTTCTCTCAGCCCAACTCACCTCACAGGGTTGTTGTTGTGGGAAAACTAGGAGGAGGAAGGTGTATTAGGTATCTTCATCACCTTGAGTTATTTATAAAAATAATAAAGGTAGGATAAAAAATCTGAAACAAAAAAAAGTACTTCAGTTTTGTTCAGATGGATAGTCAGGCCAAAGAGCATAGCAGTGTCTGAGCATTTGTTCAGCATCAACTGTAGATCACTGTCTTTGTCTGCTGATGTTGAATGACTTAGTCCTCAATTTAGTCCTCGGTTGCTTACAATGTAAAGGGGCTATGTGCAGGTTGAGGGCCAGCCAGACGAGCTTGGAATCTATCTAGCACGCAGTACTTCGAATGGCTCTGGTGATGGTGACATCTTTAAGGTCATGCTCACATACTATGACCTAGTCAAGTAGGTGCCAGTGTTTGGATCTGAGATGCACCCAGGTAGTTTTGTACTTGCTTGCAAGTCTGAACATTGTGTTAGTGATGCACAGGTTGTGCTTGACACATTTGCTCAGAAGCAGCAGTCACAGAAGCAATTTTTCCACCCCATGTCACCTAAGAACTCCATTCCAGTTGTCACTGTCTGACCCCACCTTAGCATTGAAGTCACCCAGAATAATGAGTTTGTCACTGGCAGGGGTTGCTCAAATAATCTAGTCCAGGTCCTCACAGAAACCTTCCTTGTCTTTGCCTGGACTCATGAGAGTTAGTGCATAGGCGCTGACAGTGGTGATATACCAGGACTTGCTGAGAAGAAAGTGGAACTTCATAATGTGTTCTTTTACTCCAGTGGGTAAAGTAGAGATGTTCTTCAGCAGAGCAGTTTTGATTACAAAACCTACTCTGTGAGTCCTGTTGCCAGTCTGTGTTTTCCCTTTCCAAAAGAACATTTATTTTATTTTATTTTTTAAAAAAACAACAGTAGGGAGCCAATAAATTCAATTTTCTTCTCATTTGCTAAATTCCCCAAGGAAAGTATAAATGTACGTATAAACCATTCAGCAAATGAGAGGAGAGCAGGTCTCCTCAACTGAGCAAACTTTCTTCTCTTTCATTCTTTTTCTTCACTTTCTATTACATTCTTTTTATTTTGTTTTTATCCAAATCCAAATCACAACCACAGCTCAGGGCTTAGGCATGGATATCGTCAAGGTTTATCCAAGACTCTCATGGCCTTTCAGAGGCTGGTTAAGACCTGGCTTTTCTGGCAGCCTTTTGGATGTTGAACTGCTTGAGTGGGGTTCATGCAAGAACATGAAGATACTATTGTTATAAATTATTTTAGTTATGCTATTACTATTTTATCATTACTGAATATTGTTATTATTGCTTAGAGCTCTGTAGAATGAAGAACTTCATCTTGTAATGAAATAAAAAATACATTAAAACTGTCTTTCTCTCCTATATGTTTTATTCAGAGGAGGAAAATGAGTATTCTTGCAATCTTCTGTTTTCTATTCCTTTCATTTGTTACAGAGAAGAATATAATTGCTGCTCAGATAAGCAAATCTTCTCTCTCTCTCTCTCTCCCTTTTCCTTTATCCAAAAGGATCTAAGCCAACTTCTATCATGCACACACCAGTAGACAAGGTAGTTCTTTTTTTTTCTTTCCTAATCCATAAATTAAAGAGCCAGTTTGGTGCAGAAGTTAAGGCATCAGGCTAGAAACTGGGAGGCTGTGAGTTCTAGTCCCACCTAGGCACAAAGCCAGCTGTGTGACCCTGAGCCAGTCACTCTCTCTTGACCCTAGGAAAAAGTCAATGGCAAACCACTTCTAAAATCTTGCCAAGGAAGCTGCAGGGATTTGTCCAGGCAGTCATCAGGAGCCAACACTGACTCAAAGGCACCCAAAAAAAAAAAAAAAAAAAATCCATAAATTAAGTAACTTCTCTGTATGTCCTTTCTTAAATTTTCCCCACAAAGCCCAACTTCTGAAAAACTCTCTCTCCTTCCTTCTTTTTATCCTCTTGGTTTTCTGTTTTCTCCACAGTCAATTTAGGGTATTACCCATTGTAGCCAAGATCTTTATGTTAGCTTCTAAACAGGCCATTACTTAAGATCTCTTTAAACTGTGTATTGTCGAAGGCTTTCACGGCTGGAATACGATGGCTGGTGTGGGTCTTCCGGGCTGTGTGGCTGTGTTCTGGAAGTTTTGTTTCCTAACGTTTTGCCAGCATCTGTGACTGGCATCTTCAGAGGGCAGGAGCACAGACAGGAGCAGTTCTCTCTGTGCCCAGTTGTCTGTGCTCCTGCCCTCTGAAGATGCCAGTCACAGATGCTGGCGAAACGTTAGGAAACAAAACTTCCAGAACACAGCCACACAGCCCGGAAGACCCACACCAGCCATCTCTTTAAACTGTTAATTGTTCAACATCTGCAACATCTTTATGCTGCTAAAATTTCAAGATCCTTGTATTAGCTTTGAGACTGATCGCTCTTTAAAATGTCTATGTAAGCTTATGAACTATTAATTCTAGCTCTTCAAAGTGGTTATTGATAATGTTGCATGTCAAATAATCCAAACAAGCAAACAAATAAATAAATAAACAATTTAATAAATGTTGTTGCTTGGTTATTAATTGTAGTTACATTTTTGGACATCTGGATCATGTAAGCCTATTTAGTAACTAATGGTTTTCAGGGCCCAGTAGAATTAGCACCATAGGAGGCCATGTTTATTTAAAATGCTTAATAGTATATGGTGCTTCCCCCATTTCACATACCAAAATGCCTGTTAATCCAGAATCAGAGGCTGGAAATCATGTAGTAATTTCTAAAAAGTCCAAGCAGTAGGAATGTTAGTTTCTCACTCTTGGAAAAGTTAAACATTCCCAAAGTTCCAAGTGCTACACTTTGTTTGAGAAATGCTTCAATGAAACTAGGTGCTCGCCCATGATGGGCAGCAAGGCTGCCACACAAGCCCGCTGGAATCTTTTAAGGGGTGAATATTTTCTTTGTTTAGTTTTGTTTACCAGTCTGAATATTGATCTTCTGGAAAAGCTGAATTTCATCTTCCACAATATTGGCATTCCTATGTCCAGCCTCCCACCCATCAAAAAGGAAATAGGCTACATAGGTAAGATAGACTTGCAGCCATAATAAAAATGGTTATGCTGGCAAATGGTCCAGTGACTGGATAAGAGATAGTGGTCAGATCTGCTAGGCCAATTGGAGCCAAGAATATGGCCAACCTGACCATGTCATCCCAACGCTCCTCCACTGTATGGTCTAGAGATTATGTTGGGGTAAGAAGGGTAACACTACTTTCCCAGTACATTTGTTTCGTTCTTTTTAATTTTAATTTTTACCTTTTAATCCTGTTGTGTAAGCTGCCTAAAGTCACTTTGTGATTGGCAAATTGGCAAATGAATAAATAATCCAGATTTCAGGCTAGCAATGAGATGAAAGCAATACTGTGCAGCTATGTCCTCTACAAACAGGCAGGTGTATTCATGCTGCATCAAGAATATGTGGATGAGCCCAGAGACAGAGGTGCTGTATGTAGTGAGTAGGCCTTACTGATTCCTTACTTTCCCAATCAATATTTGTCCCCAAATTCAGTCATTTTCTTACCATCCTTTTTGTTCCATTCCAGTCCTTTATTCCTCCTGTTAAATTTTGTATCTGTTAAATTTTGTTGTGCAGGCAATAAAATGTGGCTTAAACACAAGGGAGATCAAGACAAAAATTTAGAGATCGGACATTTTGTAAACTCCATAAGTTTGGATATATTTCATTTCTTCTAAATAGCTGAGCTGCACACACAGGTATTACATGACAGGTTATACCAGCAAGAATGGGGTATTGTTAGTTCTCATACTGGCAATCCCATATTACTGTAAATTCTGAAAGACATACCCTCATTCCTGTGTAGGTTCCAGTTCACGCAAGTATCCATTATGGTTTTACTAAAATGAACTTCAAGTTATTTCATGTAATAGGAACCATTCTGACTGTTATAAACATCCTGTACATCATGCTACTAGGAAGTCAGCTTGCTAATATAGCCAATCAAAAGTGTCATGCATGTTGGGCAAATAATGCCCTAGTGATGTCAGGCTGTGTAATCATGCTAGCTTTACAAATGGTGGAGAGAGAATCCCTATGTAGATGGGACATTAAAGGAGTATTGGAGGATACATTTGTACCACTCTTTTAGACAAACAGGTCCACATAAATAGATAATCAAGGACATTAGAGCTGTATAACTGTGTGTTGTTTATGGCCAGAATATAAGAATAGGATGAGTAAAAGCTCCCCCCCCAAAAAACACTGCAAAACATTTTTTATTTTAGATTGGACATAAAAATGGTTTTCCTCTATTTTCCTCTTCCTCCCATGTTTTGCAAGGGGACAGAGGCCTCATCTTTGCAGAAAGTATAACAGAAAGTGCTGCCAAGAAGATGGAGCCTGTCTCATCCATCAGCTAACCTAAGACCAGCTAACCTGCCTAACTCTCTAACTTCAGAAGAAGACTTTTAGAAGTGTCATCCCTGTTGGGATCAAGAGAAATGTATTTTCAGCTCAAAATCATCCCCTCCCCCCCCCCCCCCCACACACACACACACAAATACATACCAGTTTTTCTTTGCTTGTGGAAAAGCAGGTGGAAAAGGAAGGTGAAGAAGAAAATTGGTTAGGGTGGAGAGCTCTCTTCCTCATTTTGTTTTTCTTGAAAGCAGGACAAATGTACTCCATTATTTTAGTGTTGGATTCAAGCTCTTATTGTTTATACAATTAAAATTTGATTTGATTTGTATGAATACAATGAATTACCTGTAGCTGGAATTTTATATTTCCCCTTAATTTGCAACTTGTGCTGCTGTTATTTTGTTGGGTTTGTTGGGTAGGTTGCTGGCATTTCCTTGTAGTACATTTTCACAAATCAGCTCAATTTTTTATTCCTAAATATCTCTTGTGTGATATTATGCCTCCTTTTTATTTATTGCGCAATATGATAAAACCTGCCAAAGCAGAGGGATGTGTGTATGTGTATGCTCTTGAGGGTAGGAAACTGTCAAATGAGTTATTTTTATTTTAAGCAAAATATTGGGATAAACTTCACCAATGTGGTTTTACTACTTCATATATTGTTTAGCTAGCACAGTGTATTATCTTTCCTTTTATATTCTTCCCAAAGCAAGCAAATGCATATCATTCTAGAACTAATAAAAAATGTATTTTAGGAGCAGTATATGGTAAATTATGAAAATTGCATTTTCTGTATGCATAATTATTTTAATTAAGCAATTGTATACAAAACCTAATAACAAATATTCATAGGAAATCTGTAGCATTCTCTGGGTAATACTAGAAACAGCCTTTATACTGTATGAAGGCAAAAGCAAATATAATCTTCATTCATAATAAAATCTATGTCTGTCTTGGGTATAGTCAACCCACAAGAATAAAGACTATATTCTTCCAAAGCTCAGAATCAGGCACATTGTACTGCATCTCAGGAATATTTTAACATATTTCAATCTTTTAAGAAATTTTTCCTGGGTAGGTTCCAGTTTACGCAAGGGCCATCAGAGACAGCTACAGAGAAATACTTCCAGTTCACTTCTTCATGTGGTCTTTGAGCACATGGAGAATAACTTCTGAAGGTTTTGTGAATATATAATAAGTTGTGGCATTAGGAGGAAAATCATGTTTCAGTAATTCAGATAAGGGATCACTTCTTAACAAAACAAAGGAAGTTTGAGGAATTGTTGTTCAGTCATTAAGTCGTGTCTGACTCTTTGTGACCCCATGAACCATATCATGCCAGGCCTTCCTGTCCTTCACTCCCTCCCTGAGTTTGCTCAGTTTCATGCTCATTGCTTCAGTGATGCTATCTAACCATCTCATCCTCTGCCGTCCCCTTCTCCTTTTGCCTTCAATCTTTCCCAGCATCAGGGTCTTTTCCGAAGAGTCCTCTCTTCGCATTAGGTGACCAAAGTATCTGAGCTTGAGCCTCATTATCAATTCTTCCAATGAGCAGTCAGGGTTGATTTCCTTTAAGATTGACTGGTTTGACCTCCTAGCAGTCCAGGGGACTCTTAAGAGTCTTCTCCAGCACCACAGTTCAAAGGCATCAATTCTTTGGTGCTCAGCCTTCTTTATGGTCCAGCTCTCACAGCCATACATTACTACTGGAAAAACCATAGCTTTGACTATGCGGATCTTTGTCGGCAAGGTGACGTCTCTGCTTTTTAATATGCTATCTAGGTTTGCCATAGCCTTCTACCCAAGGAGCAAGCATCTTTTAATTTCATGGCTGCCGTCTCCGTCTGTGGTGATCTTGGAGCCCAAATAAATGAAGTCTGTTACTGCTTCCATTTCTACCCCTCCTATTTGCCAGGAATTGATGGGTCCAGATGCCATGATCTTAGTTTTTTTAATGTTGAGTTTCAAGCCAGCTTTTGCACTCTCCTCTTTCATGCTCATCAAGAAGCTCTTTAGTTCTTCTTCACTTTCTGCCATTAGGGTGGTATCATCTGCATATCTGAGGTTGTTGATGTTTCTCCCTGCAATCTTAATTCCGGCTTGTGACTCTTCCAGCCTGGCATTTCTCATGATGTACTCTGCATATAAGTAAAATAAGCAGGGTGACAGTATACAGCCTTGTCGTACACCTTTCCCTATTTTGAACCAATCGGTTGTTCCATGACCGGTTCTAACAGTTGCTTCTTGGCCCGCATACAGATTTCTCAGGAGACAGGTAAGACGGTCTGGTACCCCCATCTCTTTAAGAATTTGCCACAGTTTGTTGTGATCCGCACAATCGAAGGCTTTTGCATAGTAAATGAATCAGAAGTAGATGTTTTTCTGGAATTCTTGTGCTTTCTCCATGATCCAGCGAATGTTGGCAATATGATCTCTAGTTCCTCTGCCTCTTCAAAACCCAGCTTGTACATTCGGTAGTTCTCGGTACACGTACTGCTGAAGCCTAGCTTGTAGGATTTTGAGCATAACCTTGCTAGCATGTGAAATGAGTGCAATTGTGCAATAGTTTGAGCATTCTTTGGCAATGCCCTTCTTTGGAATTGGAACGTATACTGACCTTTTCCAATCCCGTGGCCACTGTTGCATTTTCCAAACTTGCTGGCATATTGAGTGCAGCACTTTAACAGCATCAACTTTTATTATTTTAAATAACTCAGCTGGAATAGTGTCATCTCCACTAGCTTTGTTGTTAGTAATGCTTCCTAAGGCCCACTTGACTTCACTCTCTAGGATGTCTGGCTCAAGGTCTGTGATCACAGCAGCATGGACATCAGGGACATTAAGATCTTTCTTGTATAGTTCTTCCGTGTATTCTTGCCACCTGTTCTTAATCTCTTCTGCTTCTGTTAGGTCCCTGCCTTTTTTCTCCTTTATCATGCCCATCTTTGCACTAAACGTTCCTTTGATAACTCCAATTTTCTTGAAGAGATCTCTAGTTTTCCCCATTCTATTGTTTTCCTCGATTTCTTTGCATTGTTCATTTAAGAAGGCCTTCTTATCTCTCCTTGCTATTCTCTGGAAATCTGCATTCAGTTGGTTGTATCTTTCCCTTTCACCCTTGCTTTTCGCATTCCTTCTTTCCACAGCTTTCTTGCATTTCTTTTTCTTTGGGATGGTTTTAGTTGCTGCTGCCTGTACAATGTTACGAACCTCCATCCATAGTTCTTCAGGCACTCTGTCTACCAAATCTAATCCCCTAAATCTATTCATCACCTTCACTGTGTACTCACAAGGAATATAATCTAAGTCATACCTGAGTGGTCTAGTGGTTTTCCCTACGTTCTTCAACTTAAGCCTAAATTTTGCAGTAAGAAGCTCATGATCTGAGCCACAGTCAGCTCCTGGTCTTGTTTTTGCCGTCTGTATAGAGCTTCTCCATCTTTGGCTGCAAAGTATGCAATCAGTCTGGTTTCGGTATTGACCATCTGGTGATGTCCATGTGTAGAGTCATCTCTTGTGTTGTTGGAAAAGAGTGTTTGCTATGACTAGCTTGTTCTCTTGACAGAACTCTATTAGCCTTTGCCCTGCTTCATTTTGTACTCCAAGGCCAAACTTGCCTGTTATTCCAATTATTCCTTGACTTCCTACTTTAGCATTCCAATCTCCTATGATGAAAAGGACATCTTTTTTCGGTGCTAGTTCTAGAAGGTGTTGTAGGTCTTCACAGAACTGGTCAACTTCAGCTTCTTCGGCATCAGTGGTTGGGGCATAGACTTGATTACTGTGATGTTGAATGGTTTCCCTTGGATTCTCACTGAGATCATTCTGTCGTTTTTGAGGTTGTACCCCATTACTGCCTTTCCCACTCTCTTATTGACTATGAGTGCTACTCCATTTCTTCTAAGAGTTTCTTACCCACAGTAGTAAATATAATGGTCACCTGAATTAAATTCACCCATTCCCGTCCATTTTAATTCGCTGATTCCTAAGATGTCGATGTTCAATCTTGTCTTCTTATGTTTGACCACATCCAGCTTGCCTTGGTTCATAGATCTTACATTCCAGGTACCTATACAATATTGTTCTTTACAGAATCGGACCTTCTTTTCACTTCCAGATACATCCACAGCTGAACGTCCTTTCGGCTTTGGCCCAGCCGCTTCACTCTTTCTGGAGCTACTTGGAATTGCCCTCCGCTCTTCCCCAGTAGCATATTGGACACCTTCCGACCTGAGGGGCTCATCTTCGGCGTCATATCTTTTAGCCTTTTAACATTGTCCATGGGGTTTTCTTGGCAAGGATACTGGAGTGGGTTGCCATTTCCTTCTCCAGTGGACCACATTTTGTCAGAACTCTCTGTCATAACCTGTCCATCTTGGGTGGCCCTGCACGGTATAGCTCATGGCTTCACTGAGTTATGCAAGCCCCTTCACCACGACAAGGCAGTGATCCATGAAGGGGTTGAGGAATTACTGGTTTTCTTTTTTGTATATGTGTGAATCAAAGTCCATTTATTGATGTTACAAAGGTTACAACTCTGGGAATATACACATAATGATTCATGGAATTACATGGGGAAGATGGTGAAGCAATTAAGGCTAATATGGCTAGATACATTGATTTTTACATTTAACAGGCAAGCAAAGCGGGAACCATTGCTAGGTAGGAGCATGTAAGAGGCATATAGAACAATAAAAATTCCCTTCATAATACGTTATTAGTCATAAATTAATAACAATCCAGTTGCACCTGACCTGTGCCATCCATATATATTTGTTATTGTTGTTGTTCAGTCGTTAAGTCGTGTCTGACTCTTTGTGACCCCATGAACTATATTGCACCAGGCAACATGTACACACACACACACACAAACATACATACATACATACATATATAATTTTACCTGTGCCATTATATATACAGGTGTAACAGGTAAAATTTTATATAATTTTATTGAACATTACAATTAAAAAGATAAAAACTAGTACAAACTATAAAAAGAAAAGAGTAAAAATGAAAAACGAAGTGCAGAAAAGAAGAAAAATAGAAATAACAATAGAAAAGAAAGAAAAAATAAGAATATAGTAAAGAAAAAGAAAAGAAATATATAAAGAAATGACTTCCTGCTTCATCACAAGTATGAACAATTTTAGTAACTTTATCACCTTCACTTAAAATACAACAAATGATCTCTTCTTCCCTTTTCTCATCTGTAATCTATAAACAAATCCTTAATTCCTCATCATTCAGTCCTGATCTGCAAAAGTCCATTACAGGTTACCAGAGATAACAACATCTCTATTTTAACCTTGATCAAATAAGTCAACTTTATATCCCTTCATTTTACTTTTAGCAATCTTTAATCTCTTCAAATAATATGCTAGAACTTGATTTCTTTTCATATTTTTGGCTCTTCTAATAAAATCCTTCAAAACTTTAACAAGACTCTTTTGTAAATCAATATAAGAAAGTTATCCAAGTCCTCTTTTAGTTTGTTGTTTGTATATACCTTTTAATTATTAAAGACATCAGCCAGTTTCATTTGTATATCCAATGTAGCATCTTTTTCCATATCATTTTTATAGCCTGTCATTTTTAAATCCACTTTCAAATCAATCTCTCTCTTATCCAATAAATCTTGTTCCTCTTCCATAACATATTTTAAACACAGTCTATCTATAATGGCAGACACTCTTAAAATTATTTTCTGGGTCCATTGTTCACAAATATCCTTCAATATATCCAATGTTAAAGTATTTTGCTCCATTCTGTATTAGTAAGTCAAATGTCAGTGTTCTTCTTCTTTAATTGTAATCGTTAGTTCCTTCTGGTTCCCTCTAGTATCCAACCTCCAAAGTCCCATCCTATCATTTTTTAAAATTCAAAACAAGGGCATTTTCCCACAGGAAGGTTTCTTATAATTAATTTAAGAATCTTATTTCAAATTCATCTGGACCCTTAGTCAGTTTATAACTTTCCAAAATCAACATTCTAAGCACACTTTTGCTGTTTATTCCAAAAGAGAGAGAATTTTTTTACATCCTTACCCTTGTATTTTAAACTTCTTTCACTAAGGATTGAAGGAAGTTACCTGGTATTATAAAACCTGTCATTTCATAAGTTGTTAATTGCTGAAAAGCAGTTAAGAAGCAATTTCCAAAAGTGATTAAGAAATGAGTTTTGGTGAACTTTGTCTCCATATAGGCTACATTATAGCAATCTATCAGACTATTTTGAAGGCCATGCCTACTTTGAAGGGTACACTCATTCTCCAATCAATATTGATTTTCCATAACATAGGACAAACATTATTTATTTGTTTATTTAAAGAATTTATATGCTCTCCACCTTGATCTAGTGACTCTCAGTGGCTAACAATAAATAAAATATAAAGCAATATAAATAAACAATAATTCAATGTAACCAAGGCTCCTAGTAAGTCATCTCACATCTCAACACAATATATACTGGATTCCACTGATATCCAATCCCAGTACCTGAAAGAAAAAAAACTAAACTTCAAGGCTTTCTAGAAGGCTAACAGAGTTGGGGGCATCCGAATCTCATGGGAGAAAAAATAGACCAACTTACTTGCTAGAAAATTCATCTCTGTATAGAAGAATATATGTGACTACTTGTTTTAGGCATAGCTGAAATGTGGCTTAAAAGCAAAATAAAATAATTGCTGTTAGTAATAAACCTATTCATGTTATTTGGCGGGTAAACCTATCTAGTAATGATATGTCCTCAAGAATGTTTATTCTTCAGAGAAGTCTCAATAAGTTTAAATATACATGAGGCTAACATACAGGAAGACATATATAACACTGTTTATGAAGCAATCTGAGTTATCACTGGAAATATAACTGAAACCAAGAGAAAAACTGGACTGTGATATATACATAAGACATTTTAAAAAGATATTGACATACTGATATTTTACATTTTAGGGAGCTAACTTTTTCAAACTAGTCTCTGTATAAGTCTGGTTAATGATAGTCAATGAGTCAAAGAAACAATTCTCTTTGTATGAAGACCATCAATTAAGCTGCTGCAAATTATAACACTGAGTTTAATTTCTCAGAGAGGAAGAGCAAGTTGTTTCGCATATGCACCAGAGAAGAAATTAAACCACAAAGCCAACTGCAATTCTGCAAAACTGCAGTCCACTTCCAAAAGCTACTTAGATTCCATTTATTGGTGCTTTCAATTTGGGGTCCAAAGTAACTCAGTTACATCTCTGTGGGCAATGTGATCACTGTTAACAATACAGAAGAAACACCATGGGTTGCTCACCCCTCTTTCGCACAACAGATTGAAGAATCCAGTGCAGGTCAAAAGCATAGTATATATCCAAACAAATTATCTCTGCCCCCCCCCCTTCTCTTGGAAATATGCTCTGTATGATTACATTTGCATAGAGCCTCATGTAAAAGTTCTTTCACCCCTTCTGGATCCCTTTTCGCCTATATCTTCATTCTGCTTGTCTCAGTTCCTCCAAACTTGAACCTCCCCCAGCTAAATTCACTGGATGATTTCCTCGCTGGTAAAACTTGACAGCCTCTTTTTATCCAAGTTGGCCAAGTTGCCAACCAACCCTCCTGGATCCATCTCATCCTCAAAGCTTCAGGAGGTGGAATCCCAACTGGAGAAGGTGCTCCAAAGAAAAGTCTCATGCCTTTTACCTCTTGCTTAGTCACAAATAATCTTGCTGCCAGCAGAGGGAAGGGGACTCCCTGCTCTTCTGGTTCTCAATATCCTTCATTTCTCCTTCCTCTCTCTTGAGTGCCACATCTAAACTTGAGGTTTTTTATATGTTTCTGAGTTAACTGAGTTTACCCTCTGCCTAGCCCCAGAGCTAACCTTTCTCTCTTTCTAACATGCCCACTATATTATTTTCTTAGGAGCTAATGAAACTATGGCCCCAGAGTCAAGATATCTAGGAAGAGCTTATCATTTTTTTTTCTAAATCTCTACCTCTATTTACCAATATTTACAATATTTATGATGTCCAATGATTCTAGTCCTCTGCATTCTGCAATTTTAATTTAACAGCTTTTCCAGACTTGCATCAGCTTTTTCATTCTTTTATGTTTTCTTCAACTCTCTTTCAACTTACTGGCTTGCATTTAAAAAATACATGGAAGAAACCTGCTTATCTCTAAGGTCCAATTAAGTTTAAGTTAAACATAACATACAGTACATTAATGATACTTTGCACGTAATCATTTTTTCTTTTAATTTTTTCTACCAGTACCCTGAATTCTGTATAGAATTCAAAAGCTTTCTCCCATCTAGGTCACTAGTAGACACTGTCGTCTTATCTGCTACATGCACTATTTTGTATACTCTGAATTTATTTTTGTTTGAAGCCAGCACAACTCCAAGTTTTTAAGCTATTCAGAATAAGGATCCTCTTGGTACTTTTCAAAGATGTTGTCTAGGTTTTGTCAGGAAGGCCTATCACATACATTTAACAGATCAAGCTACTAACATTAATCCACTGCATTGCCCATAGTCATGTGTGTGTGTGTGTGTGTGTGTGTGTGTGTGTGTGTGTGTGAAAAGGATAGATTTACCAGAAATATTAAAGGTGTATTAATCTTTAAATGTGATTATGTTTTTATCTGGAGCAAAACTAAATTTTGTCTTAACTAATTAGATATTCTTTCCTCAGAGGGTCAAAATTAGAAGATAACTGCTTCTGTTTTGTAAGATGGTAGTAAACAATTCTTAGTCTAGACAGTATCAATGGACCTTCCTTAACAAAAATAAATGGCTCCTTCAGTTCCAATTGGATGATACCAGATGGAATATATTAGCAAAATTGCATCAGAGACATGATTCTTGACTTTCATGGATATATCCAAAGATAGCCTCTATTTTTCATGATGGAACTCTTCTGGCTTTTCCTTCAGAGGAGCTGAAAATAATGTGTCCTCTAGCCTTAACAAACTTGATGTTAAGAGAGAAAAAACAATACCGCTAGTCTGTCATGGCCCTTCATTCTTTTATGAAGAATGAAACTCTCTTTAGCAAGTTGAACATCAGTAAGGTAGGGAGACAGCCAGGTAGAAATATAGTGTATCTATGTTGTTGCTGTTTTTATGTACTCACCTCTTCATCACCATATCTAAAGACAAAATAAGAATACCCACTGTCTCATTAGAAATTAATGAAAAGGAGAGATAATTTCTTTGGTGATATCATCTGCACAATTTTGAAACCACAGTTTACTTATCCAGATATGCTCCCCCAACAATTTCATATAGAAGGCAGAGGTAAAATAGTAAAAAGAGGTCTAGTGAAATTAAATAGCATAATCACTGAAACATCATCTTATGAAACAAGCAATCATAACAGCAAAATTACATCAACCCAATATCTAGCCCAAATAGCTTATTCAGCAGGTTATAATAGCCAGCCATATCAAAAGCAGCTGAGAGACACATCTTATTTTTCTCTTGCCAAAGGCAAGACAAATCATACTAAAAACCATGAAAGAAAAGTGGGAAGTTTAAGATAGTAAACTAGGTACAAAAACTATGTAATGAAATTGAGCCAGATGGTGTTTTGGTCACTTCTATTAAAATAATTATATTAACTTTGAAGTCCAAGATTGATGCAAGAAAGCAGGGTTCACCTTCCAATGTCTCAGTGATATAGATAGTCAAGTGGCAGTTGTAGCAAGGATATTTGCCCTTCCAAAGAAAGGACTTTGTAAGGATGTTTTGATAACCCACCACCAAATTATAGAACAAACACTGATTATATTCTTATTCTGGCATTTTCCTATTGTCTTTTGCTACTTTGTATTGCTTTCAAGGTGATGTAAGGTATATCACAGATACTAATAATGAATTTTTTTCTCTTATTTCAAAAAAGTAATTATCCATGTTAAATACCAACTGTTATATAAAACAGTGTAATTTTAACTTGTTAATAAGCATGATGTCTTATGTCCAGATGGAAATTGGGATCTTTAATCAAGCCATTCTGATTGGATCCTGTCTTTGATACTTGTTGGCTCACAATTGTATAAGCAGCAAAATTAATGACCTGGACACTTTTGACTCCCCATAATGGAAGTTTGGGAAAACTGAAGAGCATACTCGTGTGTGAGTGTGTGTGTGTGTGTGTGTGTGTTCTTGATTAGAGAAGTATAAATACCTGTTTTACAATAAAGAATGTATAAATATTGTTAATAAACAAATATATTTTATAATCAATTTTCTTATTCTAAATCAATTAACACAATACAAATATATCTCACAGTATTCATAATATAATATGTCTAATAACTGTGATAATAAAAGAGAGAAAAGGAAAAACAAGGAGTCGAAAATGATATCATAAGCTTAACAACTTGGAAAAAAAAATCCATATTGCTTGAAACCAGTGGTACAGATAGCTGTAGATTTCTCCTTCCAGTGTTGTAAGATCATTCTTTTAGCCAGCACCCCACCAACCACCCAGAAATACAGTTCTTGATGTCTTCATAGATTTCAAATATCAGGAATACAGCCAAAAATATGTGTACTTTAACATACATCAATCAATCTAGAGTCATATTAATGTGTGGCAACATGAGATAATGTTCCAACTCCTGAGTTTCATCTTCAATAACAAGATAATTGTTCTCTGACATTTCCAATACACCCAAAGCATTTTTTTTGTTTTTGCATTAACTTAATCTTAAGATCGTAAGAAACAAATTTCACACTGTTTAAAGAGACTCTAAATTGATTTACCAAGGAGGCACATTCAAGTTCTTTTCCAGAGGTTGTGTAAGTAATTAATGTTCATTTTATCAGCTTCTTAAAATTTAGAAGCCATGGTTAATTTGTCCAAAAATTCAACAGCTGTGGAACTTCAGAAACAGCAGTGTCAAACAGACTGAATAAGACATGTTTGAATTGAATAAACTGCCAAGAACCATAATAAGATAATCAAACTCATTTTTTGATTCTGTGAAAGTTTTTAATGTGGTTTTGTTAGAACTGAGTTGATCTCAAAGGCCCAGTTTACCTCAAAAATACATTTAGACCTATTTCTAAACTATTTTTAAATGGTAAATGACTCAGAAAAATATATTTCCGACTCAATATATTCTATATATGTTTTGTAGCATTATATGCAACTGTTGGAACTTATCCCTGACAAGACAGGAATCTCAATAAGGTCCATTATTTTTGTGGTGTGGGATAATAACTCCTGAGCTGAACCAAAAAGCTAAATTCTGAATTTCCTTATTCCAGCCAGTAACCAAAGCTAGAATAACTGCCCAGTGATAAACCTGAAAATATGGAAAGTTAAATCATGTTTTTTCCTAGTTTGACATCTTAACCAGTACATTACACTGGCTCCAGAATGCTTATCTCTTAGAAGGTGTACTTTAATTCCCTGAGTATTTTACCATATTTGTAGTGGCCATTTATGACCATCACATTTCTTGGAGGTTAGCAGGTTTTTGTCTTTAACTATATAGCAGGTGGTTTAAATGTATTTTATTCTTTATTCTTTTCACCCCAACTGAATGTTAGAAAGAAATTATGCAGTAAAGAGGCTTGGGGCTATATTTGTCTGTCTATCAGCAGAACTCTCCAAAAAAGAGAGAACAGAAGAGGACCAAATTTGGTGTGGATGGAAAACTTGGCAAAAGAAGAACTAAAGTTCTTCAGAACTAGCCAGGGTTTGCAGAAACAAACCAAGAAGCAAAAATCAATTAAACATTCCCCAGTGCATTTCTATGGGAGAGGCATTGACAACAGCTCAGAATACTGCTGATTGTTCCACTGTTAAGCTTTCTCTTTCCTGATCACATAATCCAGATTGGAGCAGCTATTAAGAGATTGGAAAGAATTCCAGGAGCCACACTCTGCACCTTTTCCTATCTAGTTTATATAGTACATGAGCAAAGTTGTCTTAAAGTCAGGCTTGGCTTTTGGTGACTTTATAGCAGTGTTTCTCAACCCTGGCAATTTTTTGATGTGTGGACTGCAACTCCCAGAATTCCCCAGCCAGCTGGCTGAGGAATTCTGGGAGTTGAAATCCACACGTTATAAAGTTGCTAAGGTTGAGAAACACTGCTTTATAGGGATATCAATGTAGTTTTCTAGGCAGCCATATGGAAGTGATTTGTCATTGCCTTTTGGAATGTTTTTTACCTCCCAGTCTAATCTATATATCTAGTAATTCCAGAAGGGCTTTCATCCAAGTACTAATCTGGCCCAAACCTGCTTAACTTCTGAGCCCAGAATTGTTTGGCCAGGTGCTGGTATCTGTTTATATTACTGAAATTTCTAAATGATTTTTGTAAACAGGGCAGATTCAAATAATTGAAAGTACAATGCACTGATTCATTAATTCCTACTTTTATTGATATTACATTTTACGGAGACAAAGGGAAGTGACTATTTTATATATAAAACACGGAGGTTGTTTCAGTAAATAAGGAGAAACTCCAATTTGGAGCCATCATGCTGTTGTATTTGTACTGTGTAGCTGCTGTCTAGAAATCACTTCCAGTAATTACTTATGCCTTGTTACAAATCAGTGGTAACAGCAAGCTGTAAGTTCCATATCTATGATACACCACCTTAGGGTTCTCTCTAATTTTTAAACTGATATTGGCTGTGATCAAGGGAAATGGAGGCCTATGGAAGTTTGCATACAAAGATTTTTCCTTTCTGCCTTCTTATTGCAGTCCTATGCACCACTTAAAATGACACTTTTGAGGATCAGAAGCCTTTGCTACGTGTATCTTGATATGCAGAGGATAGTCATAGAGGAAGACCTCTTGGTCAAAGTCCAATCAGGGCATTTTGCATGAGCAGAGAACTCCCTCTCATCCAAGGTGTCCTTGTCCTAACTCAAGCCAATCTACTTTTATGATAGCTACTCTGCTACAAGGGATGGCAGAGCTTTGCTTGAAAAATGTCCCAGATTCAGTCCATAGTATCTCCTGCTAGTCACATCTGAAACCACAGAGATCTGTCACCACTCAGTATTAACAGCCTTTGGTTTAATGGATCAAAAGTCTAAGTTGGAAACAACTTCCTATCTTCTTCTGTTCTTCCTATGAACTTTGTATTCAAACCATTATACATTTTTTAAAAATTTGTTAATAAATATGCAAACCCATTATTCTTAAATACCCTGCTTTCAACAAGGTAAAACTTTACACTGTCAAAAATCTTCAAAATTTAATACAGATTGTTATCATCCAGCTAGGTCCTTATGTTCCATAAAGTAAGTAGCATTAAGAAATTCAAGTTTAATAAAAAAAATATAAACATCAGTAAGGCTTAAGAAGGTTTTTCATAATGTAATGTGTATATACTAGATAAATATTTAGTGTCAAACTGAATTTTGACAAGGAAGTACTGCAAATTTAAATTTGGCCATCTGCTCCAGTGGGATGTGTTAAAAGATAGATGAAACAAAAATCTGAATTAATTAACTTTTTTTTTCTTTTTTCAAAACATGTGTCTCAATTAAAGATAATCATCTCAGAAAAGAACAGGGCTATTTTTTTTTCTCGCATGATATTTTACTCATTTTATTTTCTTTTTGTACAAATTTCATTTATCTACAACATCAAGTATTGACCTTAACTTGTATGGGGGTTCTTCAGAGAAAGGGCACACTTGAAATATATACTAGATCATTATAACATTTTCTAAAAGTGATCTTAGGACTAAATTTAGCAAAATCTACTTAGAAAATGGAGGGATATAATTATTAAAGAAGCACTAAGTATTCTTAGATCTTTTTAACAGGTTTGGGGTTGGTTTGTTTTTTTTAACAGTGACAATGTGGAACTAAAAATTTATATATAAAGCAAATGAAAAATAAAGAAATATCTTTTACCAAGTTCTCCCAATCTCTCATAACAACTAGAACATGATCAGGACACGACATCACTCTGCTTTGTATTTCAGTCTACATCATTTGTGTTGCTCACAAGTGGAAAATACAGTGTGATGAAATCACAACCTGAGTTTCTCTACATCTATAAGGGATCACATAAAACTTATGAAGGATGTCATTTTTTATGATGGTAAGGGATATGGGCAAAAATTAATGAGAAGTTATTTAATTTCCTATTTGTAACTCTTAAAAATGTGGTAAAACATATCAACATTACATTAAGGAAAAATGAACAGAAAAGTATATTGTAGCTTGAAAATGAATAAATACATTATATTGAGATAAAATGTATACCTAAAATGTGGGTATGATAAGAAATGCACACCAAGAACACATTTTCATGAAAACTTTAATTTTTTAAGAAAAATCAAACTGATCTCAAAACTTAAACATAGAAAAATGAGAAACTGGGGCAACTTAAATATATGGATATGCCAATCCCACACTAGCAATCCTTTTTTTTCTGCTATATAATTCCAGTTTTATGAACAAGTTGTGAGCCATGAGGAAGAAAGGAGATAAATTCATGCTTTTGCTTTCTCTGCTTCCATTTTTATGAGGAATGTTCAGATCTGAACTGAGACCAAAGATATACAACTCATAAAGCTAACCACCCATGAAATTTATAAAGTCAAAATGCAGGGTTATAGCAGAAATGGAAAAGTAAATCATGTAAGATATATTCTGCTCTCTCACATGGGTAGTACAGTATATAAACTGCCCATTAGGACAGTTTAAAGAGGAAAACATAGTATTTTTATCCATAATTGACACTTCTTGAGTGAACATAGTTCCTGGGTGAAAAGGTTCTATTAAATTTCCTTTCTAACAGTAATTGTTATCTACCTGCAAAAACAGAGCAATAACAGTGATAATTTGCTTTTTTGTATAAACAATATATAGAGGGAGGAAGGGGAGAGGAGAGGAGAGGAGAGGAGAGGAGAGGAGAGGAGAGGATAGGAGAGGAGAGGGGAGGGGAGGGGAGGGGAGGGGAGGGGAGGGGAGGGGAGGGGAGGGGAGGAAGGATAAATATCTCAAGAGTCAAGAAATATCGCAATCTTTACATGCATTTTATCAGGGCCGAAAATTCATTTTTTTCCCATAACAATAACAACTTCACTCATATTTACAGTATCTGTGACTAAACAGTGAGACAATCATGTTACTAAGATCTCTCCCCCTCCCACACCAAATAAAACATTATGCAGCCAATAATTACTGCATAGGAAATTGTTCATTTGGGCTTCTGGGGAACAAACTGATTTTTATGCAAGGAATCCATATCCTGGTAGCAGAGGAAACACTCTGTACATCCATAAGGAGGAGGTTGGCTTCCAAGGGATATCAATTCTGACATCATCTGCGACGGCAATATGCATTTGAGAAAAACATGTTTTGTATCCTTTATAGGTGGTAAATCCCTTGTATTAAAAATCAGTTTAAGTTTCTATATGTATATATTGAAATGCATCAATAGTTAATATCCAAATATCAGTAACGTTTCTTGGGTCCTGGCAATGCCTTATTCCACATTTTCATAGCTCAGCCCAAACAGTCCAAATGCAAAAGAATAAATGGATAAAACATCTCAGTCCTCTTGTGAGCTCCACATTCAATAAAAAGGTTTCAAAGGAAGACCCCAATATACACAGTTGGATGTTCGTGTTTCATTTTAGCAACTGAAATGGCTATAAAATTACCCATCTCTCTACACTGATTTATCCAATTTGTAGTCCCTCCGACTACATAGATGACTAAAATATTGCATAATCACCAAATCTTATAAGTTTTTAATATCCTCTCATTAACTCTTGCAGGCTCTTTCTTCACGTACACTTCATATTCCTGGCACAGTGTAAGCCATGATCAGTGTGTTAGTTTTAAAACACCACTAGATGTTTTAATGATCATTCCTATAAGGTAAATATATCTGATAGGAAAAATGGATATAAAACAACATGAGATTGTTTCCTGACACTCCCTAAACCATATTCACAAAAAGTTTCCTTGGAGCCATCATGCCAAGCGAGGCTTTCAGATATCTTTGCTGGCCACCTTCCATATAACAGGCCTGAGGGAGAACATTACTTGATGTTCCATGAAACTTCACTGTGTGGTTAGAGGCACATTTCCCCTCCTCTGGTGTTGGCATGTTGACATTTGTAGAGCAAAATACTGTCATAAAACTTGAAGAAGACAGATGACAGGTAGGTGCAGTCTAATTTATTTTTTGTTGCTGTTTATTTAAGAATTTGTTAGATCTATAATCAGAAGCAAGTGGCACCCAAAAACAAACAAGCAAAAAAATTACATCTAATGTACAAAACAATCTGTACCATTAATACAATTTTGTGAAAGTACTTAAAGGGAAGGTAGAAAATGAAGTTTGATAACCATTTCCAGAGACTTCTGGGGCCACTCCCAATGTTTTTAGGAACTTCATGCGGGGTGTGTGTGTGGGGGGGTGCATGGTAGAGGTTTATAAGATTTGTATCCAGATAATCTTCGGTCCAGTTCTAAGCTATTTCCAAATAAGTCTGGGAAATATTCTCTGAAATCCAGGATAATGCTGTCAATCAGAGGTGCATAATCTGAGGCTCCAGAATGTACTTCCTCAAATCTGGAAGTGCAGGCAGACATTATATATTCATAAAAATACTCAATTCAGTAAACTAATTTATAAGTCAAAGGTCCTAAGCTTACAGTATGAATTGGTATTTTAGTTCAATCTTGGGCTGGACATGGTTATGTCCAAGCAGACAATTAAGAGGTGCAGTTGCCAATCTCTTCGCAGAGGTATTTCCAATGAAATTATGCATAATGCACCTGCAGAAACACACGTTTATCTAAAATTCCACCTACTATAATAATTCTGCAAAAATCCAACAGCCACTTCCTAATATAAATCAATGTATGGTAAGTTTGGTAGGCTCCTGGAGATGATTCCATATTTTATCTGTATGAAATTCCATGTGTCTAAACTGTATAATTTTTATCTTGAATAATGAAATGTTCACAAAATGAATATCAAAATACTTAAGTTCAATTCCAATTTTATATAAAAATATGATTTTAGCTCTCAAAATATGCTAATATAGCATGACTTTAAAAAATATTATTCCAGTATATCTGATACTCTGTCTGCACAGAGAGAGATATATCAAGTTGCTAACTTCTTAGAAAAGAAATAATCTCACAGCTCTCAAAATGGAGAAAAAGTTACTGAATACAGAGAGATTATTTACTGAAAATCTAGCTATGAAAAATATCTGCAGCAAATCAGTATCACGTAGCTGCCCAGAGTCCCCCGTTGTGGGGAGATGAGCGGGGACAAGTCTATTAAATAAATAAAAATAAATAAATAAATGTATGCATGACATATAAATGTAACCAAACTATATTCATACTTGCAGAGATATTAAAATTAAACTAAAACTCAATGAAGTTCACTAAATAAAAATGCACTCTAGCTATGAACTGAAAAAAACATGCTTTCATTATAATTTAAACAACTTCAATGCTATGGGCAACCTTTGTTTCCCCAGTAAACATTGCTGACTGACTACCAAGAAGAAATATTTTTTAAGAGGATGAATCACTTTCAGAGATTTAGCTCCACCTAGTGGAATTATGTTATGATTTTGCAATCATGCTACTGGTTCACAGGACTAGGGGATATTACTTCAGTCTTCACCAAAAAAGTATACAGACTGAAACATACAATCTGTTAACTGCATAAGATGCATCTTCTGTGTCTTTACTTCAACACTTATAAAAACATAGGTCAAACATAATACAACATAATACATGTTAATTTTTTTTATCTAATCTCATCCAATTACTTATTTTCTCCATATGTGAAAGTAGCATCATTAATACACCTTATGTAAGTTATTTAAACAGAACAGTAAGAAACCACAGTGTACTATTTCTGCTATATTACATTTGTCATGTACAGTCAGTAATTAGAAACAGTGCATTTGTGACGGATTCATAATGAGACAGCTTAAAAGCTATGATTACTCCAAAGCTTATGTCATGCACACAGTGCATTGCACCTTGATTTGATACTGGGTGCATCAAATTCTGGATTCATCTTTTCCCTGCGGAAGAAGATCCTTACTGTTAGGAAAAACAGTACAGGTAGTCCTTGACTTACAACCACAACAGGGACTGGAAAATTTGTTGTTAAGTGGTGTGGTCATTAAGCAAAGCATCACATGACCACACTGATTTTACAACTTTTTTGCAGCGGTCGTTAAGTGAATCATGTGGTTCCCCATTTATTTTGCTTGTTGGAAGCCAGCTGGAAAGGTCACAAATGGCGATCACATGACCCCAGGACACTGCAACCATCATAAATACATGCCAGTTGCCAAGCACCCGAATTTTGATCACATGACTGCAGGTATGCTGCGACGGTCATAAGTGTAAGGGCCGGTCATAAGTCATTTTTTTCAGCACTGTCGTAACTTCAAACAGTCACTAAACAAATGGTTGTAAGTTGAGGACTACCTGTATGTTCACTTAGCAGAATAAATCAACTATAGTCCCAGGACGTTGTCTAAAACGCTTTAGTGAACCTAACTTGTATTAAGCAAATAGGCCATTTCAAAGGAAGCAGACATACATGCACATGAATTCAGGAGAGCTTCCTAGCAAGAGAAAACTTCTAGCATTAACAAGGCACACAAAAGTATTTATTACAAGTGCCACTTCCATCAACTGAATCTAAGCAGTGTCCAAAAGATGATATAATTTTTATATGTTAATATATAGCAACATCATCAAAGCATATATAATAAAGATGCTAAGAAAAAAACCCCACACAAAATAAATTATCAACCATAATCCAATACAATCATTATTTCCAGTGTCCATGATTTACACAGTGGTTCTCCACTGTA
Organism: Python bivittatus; assembly: GCF_059951505.1. NCBI lineage: Eukaryota > Metazoa > Chordata > Lepidosauria > Squamata > Pythonidae > Python > Python bivittatus. Next base: position 26,943,458 of record NW_028277058.1, on the reverse strand, counting down.
GTTGCTAAGGTACAGTTTTCACTTAACAGTTTAATTTTGGCTTGTAGGTTTGGTAAGATCTTCTTTCATTGTTATTGTAGCATATATCACTGTCCATGCCATATTGCCAACCATTTATTAGGGGATGTGCTAGAAATGCATATTTGCAAGAAAATTCTTTGCAAGCAATTAGTGTGAAGAAAAATTCAAAGACATTTGGAAAGACATATTCAAGTGATGGTAAATTACTGTACTGCTTTACTTTTTCCTTTAATTATAGTTTTGTTGCATTTTTATTTCTTTTTCATCTCATTTCAGTCTGCCTGCATTTGCTTCTTGGCTGATATTAAGGAAAGCTTAACTTCTCCATGAGATTACCATGCTGCCTAGATACACTAGGGAATAGCAAATGCCAGGTCTTAGTTGCAGGAGCTCAAGTTCCATAAGTATCCATTTCAGGACCACTTGAATGAAAGAACGTAATGCTGCATCATCAGCATTTAATAAGAAAGGTAATTCCATTTGTGCTATTCCGGTGCATGAAGTTCAAGGGAAGAAAGTCAGCAAGCCTTGTCATTGCACGTGCAGGTTAAACATTAATGTAAAAGTTAATCAGTTGTGCATCTGAGTCTTATTGCTTCTGTGGATAAAGTAGGTGTTAATTAATGGCCTATGCCACAACATACTTGTACAAAGGGTTTGGCATACAGCTTGTTGTTATGTAAATCAATTAAGGATCAATAAGTTGCTATGTAAGGCAATCTAGGATCAATAAAAGTATTCTTAAATTTAGCAAGTTGAATATTTCTATTCCAACCATGTTCTCTATCTTTTTGTTCTATCATCCAGATATTATCTGCTCTTTCCCCAACCATTGCAGACTAACACTGGCTTCAGGGAGCAAGTGGGAAACATTTCTAAACTGAAAGTGAAGTTGCTATTCGATTGCAATGATATATTTTAAAGCTGCAATGTTTGTAGGCAACAAACATAGGAATCTTAATTTCATTCACTGTCAGGAGACTTAGATCAATCTCTTATGGCCGCTTTAAAATGTTGCTGTTGTACACCAATGTAAAAAAATATAGGAGATTTAACTTCATTCATCACATGCCTGCCAGAAACTTAGATCAGACTCTATGGTTGCTTCAAAATATAAAAAGCGGGTGGATGACCCAATCATGAGTTCTCACAATAAAAACATTATTTGATTTTTGTTATGGGGCACAATATTTTCAAGAAAAGATATATATCCAGTTAGCTATAAATTAATAATAGATGAAATAATAGATACGCATCTGTAATCTGGCCCCTTATTTTCTTGATCCAGTAACCTAATTGAAGTAAATATTACTTGCACAATTATTGATAATATCTCTAAACCATTGCTTTGTTTTCTTCAGCAGAAACAACTGCAACTTTCAAAGTTTACCTTCAAGTCAATTCCACTGTTATTTCATTAATTAATGATAAATTACTTTATTCTATATTGGTTTTCAAATTGAGGAATTCCACTGTATTATTTCTTGAATATTAGCTTACATGTATTCATTCTGAGGCAAAGCAGAATGTTTACATTTAGCTGATAGGTTTTATTCATAGAGTAATAATGTACAAATATTGTGTAATGATTTTAGGAAAACGTTGAAAGAAGAATATAAAATCCAATCTAATATAACATCCCCATTAATTATTTGAAGAGAGAAAATAGAATGCCAATTAGATTTGCAAATAATACCAGATTAGAGATGCTGGAACCCATGGTGAAGACAGCAAAGTACTGTGAGGGAAAACAGAAAACAGAAAAAGATGAGACAAATACAATTAATTCAATCAAGTGAAACACAGTCTTAAAGGCAACAGAAAACTAATTTATAGATGAGTAATATCTATTTGCAGCATCAGATTCAGAAAATCAGAATAGGTGGAACCAGTGAAGGAATTAGAAAACAAAGACATGAAAATATACAGTTCCACTGAATTTAAACAGAATCATCACTTAGCACTAATGGATAACTAGGAGAAGACAGGGCCAGCTAGTGTTTCTTAGATGAAAACCAGGATTCTTTTAGTGTATGTGTAAGTCTCCCTGGCACACTAGCATTTCCAAAATATGGCCTGCAAACGTATGATACATCGGCTTTGCATAAACTAAGCTGGTCTAGGACTTTGCAGTGCCAGATGGAGATCATCCATATTGACTTGAGTACAATAGTAATGTGGCTTTTTGTGTAAAGTCACCAATTTGTTCAATTACACTTTTGATTTCATGTTCTTCTTGGACAATTGTCCTTTAGAATTACCCTTCTTCAATTTCAGTGAATTTATTTACTGCTAACTCTAAAATCTCCTTTTCCCAGTAACATGCAGAAATATGTTTCAATACCATCACAGGCAGTATACTGATTTTAATGAGCTCTAGCAGAACAAAAAGTCCACTGAGATTTGGAGATGATTGAAACATATGTTACAATGCAAACATGGAACCATAGAAAGTATTTTGTGCTTTTTAGGTAGTGTATTGCTGGATATTAACTGTCAGCAGGGAAATTACAAAAATGAAAATGTCTATGCAGATCTTTTGGTGAGGGATATCTGAAGTAGATGATAAAGTCAATAGCATAACTTTAACTTTACAAATCATGGCACTTGATTTGATCAAGAGTTACAGTGGCACACATGAATCCACTGGTGATTTCTAACAGAGGTATCGAAGTATGTTTTCAGATCTCCATTCTTTATCATTTCAAATACAGTGGTACCTCTACTTACGAATGCCCCTACTTACGAAATTTTCGAGATATGACCAGCTCTGGCCCCAAAAATTTACCTCAATGTGCGAACTCCGCCTCGAGGTATGGCCATTTTTCCACCCTGACACGTAGTCCGCGGCCATTTTTCCGTCCTGACATGTGATCCGCAGGCGTTTTTCTGCCCCGCCGCGTGGCGCGTGGGCGTTTTGCCGCCCCGCTGTGCCCCTGACGCGTGGCGCGTGGGCGCTTTTCCACCCCTGACGCATGGTCCGCGGACGCCAGAACGGATTAACAGTAATTACATTGAACCTTATGGGAAAATTTGCTTCGGGGTGCGACCAAATTCGGAGGGCGGAACGGATTAACCGTATTTATATTGAACCTTATGGGAAAATTTACCTCGACTTGCGACCAACTCAACTTGCGATCAGAGTCACGGAACGGATTAAGTTCGTAAGTAGAGGTACCACTGTATTCTTTTGCTGTTGTTTCTTTGCTTTTAATAATCAAGTCCATCAGTACAAAAGTTTATTGTGTATAATTTTATTCTATGTATTTTCCAGACTAATTTCTTTTTCTAAAACTAATACCTCATGGAAATAATATTATACTTATATATTATGTTTCAGACAGACCCAGTTTGGCTTTACAGGGAGCTTGGGGATGCCCCTGAGGCTCTGGTATGTGATTTGGCTGAGGCCTTGGTCATTACTTGGAATGTGATACAGCTTCAAAGGACTCTGGATGAAATGGATTATTTGGACCCATTTCAGTCATGATTCAGGTCAGGGTATGGGATGGAGACAGCATGGATCGCACTCTTGGATGACCTCTGGCAGGAGTGGGATGGGGGTAGCACATCCATCCTAGCTCTTCTTGACTTCTCAGCGGCTTTCAATACCATTGATCATGGTATCCTTCTGGCCTTTATGGCTATCACCACAAGAAGCCTATTTTAGAAAAGAAATGGTAATTAAGCAGAAGTGGTTAACTTATGGTGATATTTTAGATTTCTACCAGGGTGAATTTCAAATAAAAGCAAGAGAAGATTTGACATCAGAAGGATATATGTGTCAATGATTTTCACATGTACAATTAGTAGAAAGATTTAAAATTGTTAAAAAGACTCATGGTTTTGAATGTGATAAAACTGTATTTGAAATTGAGTTATGTATTAATGATGAATATCTTACTGCTAAAATGTATAAACGTTTGTTGAGATTTGAAACAGAAGATGAACAAGTTAAAGACTGTATGATAAAATGGGCTAAAAATTTTGGACATGATATACAAATGGAACAATGGGAAAATATGTGGAAGAAAGGGTTGAAATTTACCTTATGTTATAATCTTAAAGATAATTTTTATAAAATGATGTATCAATAGTATTTGTCACTGGAAAGATTGTCAAAAATGTATAAAGGGACTTCAAATATACGTTGGAATTGTGAACAACAAGAACGGACTTTTATCGTCTTTGGTGGACATGTAATAAAGCTAAAAAGATTTGGACTTAAATGCATATGTATTAATTCAGAAGATTTTGAAAATTAATATACAGTCAAAACCAGAGATGTTTCTTTAGGGGCTGATGGAAAAACATTTGGAAAAATCTCATGGACCTTTGTTTTTATATTTCTTTCCTTTGCAGAAGTTCATATACTTCACAATGGATGGTGGATGGGCGTATGTATATATCTTCCCAACTCTATTATACCTCCACATAAACTTAGATTATTTTAATGATGATCAAATAAAATCTATCCCTGAATGTTAAGAGGATGCTTGGCTTGAACCACATCAAAGCAAAGTGCACTGTTGAAGAACTTCACAGCCCTAAGTTATCAACATGACAAGAAATTATTATGTCCTGCTTTTATCTGAAAGGAAAGCTGGTTATTTCTCCAAATAATTTAAAATTTGAGAGTCATCTTAGAAATGCTGAAAATGTAATAAAGGAAGCAGATGCTTCCCCCCCCCCCCCCCCCCCGCTTGCTCTCCCCTTTTGGAGAGAGGATTGTCTTAATCTCAGGGTCATCTTCCTTTCTGGTAATTATAGTTATTTTGCATTTTTTTTAAATCAGTTCACTTATTATTACAGCAAGCGTAGCATTATTACAGCAGGAACAAAAAGAATCAGAGGAAAGAAAGTATGATTGCTTAATTTTTTAAATAGCTATCCATTTAGAGCTAAACTGTAGTGAAGTACATACTCATTTAAAAGATGTCCCTGGCATGTTTTGATTCATTTGCATGCCCTCACATAGGAAGGACAAAATCCTCCTTGTATGAGGTAGAATAACCAAACCTGAAACATTCATCTTTATTGGAAAATATAGGACATTATAAAATATGTAAGGTATAATTTAACCTCTAATTTTCCTGTATGATACCTCTCCTACAGGCTTCTTCAAGTCTGTTTTAAAATGATTCAGTACCAAGTTAACAAATTTATCTATTGTTAAGAGATGATAGCTTGTTTCATATACTAATTAAGCTGAAGTAGTTGAGGTTAAGATAGTTTAGTCCCATTTGCTTTGCTGAGGCTGACTTGGCTTCAGTCCACAAAGCTGGCCTTGAATGATTTGTAGATGAGGCTGCTATGAACCAATATGATTAAGGCAAGTGAAAAAGCTCTCAGGGTTAGCTGAAAGCTTGGATCACCTTTATCATTTCATTACTCTATTTAACTGCAATAGGAACAAACAAAAATCTCTTTTGATTCTGGCAACTTTTAAGCCCTCCTCCTGGTTTCCAGCCAAAGTACATCTGCATATTATTAAGTCTGTACCCAGTAATTTAGTCCTGGCACTGTTTGCATAGGTATGTTTGAATTCCAAAAAATATACAGTGGCTAGAGAATTATTTGGAGACAAGTTTTTTTTCCAAATCAGTATTTGTGTATATTAGTCATTTTTTCCATTTTAAAGTTAGGATACCAGAATAAAATATCGTATTTACGGATATGTATGTGCATTAAAAGCTCTGGTGAACAGCCTGTTCAAATATGATGAAGTGGAGATGTTTCCTTTCAGAAATAACTTACAAACATCTTGCCCTTTAGTTCAAGCTTTGTTGTTCTTGAAAATGCTATTTGAAATGAAAGAAACTTATGCATATGCTCATATTTAATAGGGTTTTTGATTATTATTATTATTATTACTCATTAAAGTGATTTAATGACTTCTTAGCTTTCTTCCTTTTGTTGCTGATTCTTTAATCTGTATGGATAATAGAGTGGGATTTAAGTTACTCTCTAATAATTTGTTCCTTGATTTAAATGGCTCCATTGGAAGTCTATTAATCTGGATTCAAAATAATAATAACAACAACAATAATAATAATATACTTCTTCACTGGCAATCCTAGCAGAGAATGGAATGTCAGGAAGATAAAATAAAACAAAATGGATGTTACAATAAAATGACAGGCTGATCCAAATCTTCTGTTACTTTACAAAAGTATAAAGTTTTCAAGAATTAATCATTATAGGGCTAGTTCAAGCATGCATGATTAACATTTCCTGATTCTATCTCTGCTTTTAAAAATGAGTCTTAATCCATGCTTACGAAATAGTAAAATTATTTGCAAACCACTGTGAATGTTCATTTCTATACATTTTCTCAACCTTCAGTTTCTCTTCACCCAGACCTTGCAATGTGAAGGGAAAAGTCATCCAATTTAAGAAAGAGTCACGTCTGGAAATGGTGCATGCAGCCAAAATCTGCATACTTTGTAGGTATACAAAGAAAGAAGTAAGTTGAAAATCTAAGGGGGGTTGGGAAGAAAGAAAGTGAAGTATAGAAAGATGAAGACCGACAGAACAAATTCATGATGCACGCATTTCCAGTTATTTCTTTATACTTCAGTTTCCTTCCTTGATTTGTAATGTTCGGATTAGTGTAGGTAATGTTAGATTCTGAATTTAGTAATTTTACATACATAACTCTAAGATCTTCCTAGAAAGTATTAGTACGTATCTTCTTGTTTGGTCTCAGACATAGATGGTGCCTCCTGAAGCTGCTCTTTTGGTTCAGGTATGTTGTCCCTTCCTTATGTGTTAAATAACTGGAATGGACTGAAACATTATCATTTTGAAAAAGCATTTCCACACATTTCTAAGACCATGTTGTCGCCAGGTGGCAGGCTCAATTACAAGGAGTCTTGACATTTTTTTAAAAAAGGTAATTAATTTTAAAAATAATAGAAGTCTTTTATTTATTAAAATGAATAGTCTTTTAATTTTCAAGTGCAAGAAAATCAGTAAGCATCATGGATACTTGCCATTGGATATCATTGGAAAAAAAATGGAAGTTCCCTGCAATCTGGTGATTCTGATTTTACAAACCACATCCTGATCTGTATACAAAGGTCTAGTATCAAGCATCAAATGAATGTTTAAATTATTATTTCCGGGCTTTTATACACAAAGTATACTTTATAACATGCATGGAGGACTTAGTGGTATTTTCCCTGTAGTGTATATAGAGAGAGAATTCAAATAAGTATCACTAGTCTTAATAAAAGTAAAAGCAAATACATTCTGCAACATAATTTTTTTTTCCTGTTAAAGCAATCCAGTAGGCCAAATCCTTTGAGAGGAAGAACAATTTAAAATAAGATTCATTAAAAACAGTATAGCAATAAGATGAGATGATAGATTCTGAATAAGATTCTACATGATTTTTAATCTCTACATATTCATCATTATCAATTTTAAAAATATATTTTGCACATTGTGTGAGCACAGGACTCCTTTCATTACTCACATAGCCCAACTCTGTTCAGACTTCTGTGTGAGCTTGGTTTTCGGGGGAGATGGGCGAAGGAGGTGCTACTGCTTGAAATGTCACATCTTAAGAGTTGGTTTCTTCAAGGAATACTCCTTTCCCCCAGGCCTATGCAGAAACCTGGAAGCCAACTCTGTAACCCTTTTAATAATACTGTGCAGTAGGAAAAAACAAATAGATAGGAATAAGAATATTCCTATTAGTTAGCATAGCAATAGGAATAGATAGCAATATGAAAAAAAGCAGTAGATAGAACCGTGTTAATCTACCAGGTTATCAGGACAAGGAAGCATAAATAATATTCATGCCTTAAGCCCATGAATATGTGGCCCACATGGAGCAATAGAACTGTGTTTGGCCTCCATGTTATTCAGCATAATTCTTTATCAATTTAATTTAAAGCACTAGATAAGTTCACGTATTGCTCAACTGTCTGCGAGTGTGATCATTGGTTTATTCTGGTTGCTTCCCCAACTCCCCCAACCCCATTTTTAACAAGATTATTAAGTCATTTAGCAGACACATTTTTGTTAACAGTATATATGAGCAGACAACAATCATAGGTCTAGTCTCACTATTTTGTTCACATTCAGTAATTTTCATTTTGTGAGATGGTGAAAGAACTAAGAACTCCTTTTTTAACTATTGTGAAATGCCAAGTAAGGTCTGTACAGTACACAGTTGTTACCAAACTTTCATGAAACATGAAATATGTGACACAGCAGACAGTTTGAACTGGAGCTGTGGAAGAAATGGCTCCATTTAAAATAAACCCCTTTTAAGACCAGTGGAAAGCCAACTCTATCTTTGGATCCTGAATACTGATCACCTTCATTCTGGCATACTTTTTGCTTTCTGTGGGCAAACCTTTTCTGATGTGGACACAGAACCACATCAGGCCATAACCAAGTGGGAATCATAAAGCCTGAGCTATAGATGTGGCTTGCTGGCCTGTTCGAGGCAAGAAAAAAAGACTGCATTCAGTTCTGACAGCCAGATAGCCTTATGTTAATTTTCATGAGCTTTTGCTTGCTACTTTTTGATGCTGGGGGGGCGGGTCTAACAAAGCTTTTCTACAATATGGGCTCTTGATGGAAACTAAGAGAGACCTAGTGGACATGTGGTTTCCTTGGCAATAGAAATTAGGCAATAATAGCAGCTGCAGCAGGAGGATGGCAACTTTGACCTTGATTCACCATTTTAGGCTCTGATGCCTCCAGAGGGTGCAGAAATTATTTTGAAAGATAAATTGGCCAAAATGTCTAGTCAGAGAAGAACAGCAAGGAATGTTGATTATTATGCTGGAAAACAAATATACTATTTTATATAATTCTTGGGGACAGCAGGTTCCAAATGACTGGATTTAAGTGAGGTAGACCTAGGTTCAAATCTCAGCTCAGCAACCAATATTATTTGTGGACCTGGATCTGGCTATTATTTTTTCCTATTAAGCTACTCACAGGCCTATTGTAAGGTAGGAAGGGAAGGAGAATGTGTGCTTCCCTAGATACTAACAAAGGGCTAGAAAGAAAAGCATGCAAATTGAGCGAATGAAAAAAAGTCCTTTACATGGAAAAAATGTTTAAAATGTAAAGTACAGATGTAATCAGAAAACTCTGAAGCATGCATATCCAGCTGGATGTATATGCAGTCCAAAAATAGGCTTATATATGATCAGTGTAACAGGGGCAAAATAACTTCCTTTTTTAAGGTGCTACATTCCCTGATGTACATTCATACAGCAGTTTTTACTTTTAAAGACATTGCCCCACTTTTGCTGCCTGTCCCTCAATCCTGCCTTCCCCCCAATCCTAGCAAACAGTTAACAACAATCAACTTGCTTCCTTTTGTTTCCCATTTTCGGCATTAAAGTCATTCTATCTGTTCAATGCCACTAGGTGGTGATCTTATCTTGCTTGCAAAGCAACAAAATGCCTGTAAGTTGGGATGGGTGCGAACTGTCAACTCTAGCATGTTATGGACTGATTGAAGCTTTGGCCGATAAAAGGAATTTCTAAATTTCTTAAAGACATTAACTTCCCATAAAATATCCCAATCTGAAATGTACGTTTACTATTCAAGGGCTTTCCTGCACTTATGGGTGCAAATCACGGCCTGACTTTGCTATGGCACGTGTGCAACAAGTTGGATTACGGATGAAGCTGGTTCACAAGCTTTTTTAATAAAAAAGAATGGTTCCTCCCTTTTAACTTGGGAGGGTATGGTTGCTAATACCTGGTATATAGAGGATCTTGTGCCATTTAGTCTGAAGCTGCTTCTTGCTCTCATTGAATTTACTTTTCCACCTTTTAGGTACACAAAACTGTCATTTTCCCATTAGCGAAGAGAAAATAGAGATCTGAACAGCATGAGCCAAAACCAACATAATATTCTTGGCTCAGAAGTGTGTGGGGGGTGTGTGTGAAAAGTTCTCTACATTCTATACAAATGGGATTTTCTGAGGAGGCAATTAAGTTTAGTGTATCACAGATGTGGTCCAATCTGTACGGTTCTAATATGTTTGAGAGAATTGGCCTTATTAAGCATCAAAAATTACTCTAAGTAGAAGTACTTTAGAAGAATACATACCCTACATGGAAAATTAAGCTGATAACTGTGTGATGGACTGACCAAAGGAGTCCCTTGCTGTTCATCTCACATTTTTATTATTTGAAAACATAGTCTAAGTCTGGATCTGTTTTGTCACTCTGGTCAACTATCAAATGATAACTTAGGTGCTGATTTCTCTCCTCAGCCAATATTTTTGGTAAAAACATCTGTCGTACTTTATTATTCTGGGTCCTTGATTTACCAAGCATCATCTAGACCTAATTTGCTTTCTAGAGATTATTCATTACAGTTTCATTATTGTAATGATGTCTAGTTGATGCATGGAACAAATACAAATTTTGTTTTGCGCTTCCCTGTTTCCTGGGGCCTGGACACGCCTTCCATCAGCAGAAAGACTGTTAAATCTAAGGAAATCAAGTCAGATTGGCTTAGACAGACTCTGAATGTGGCCTGCAGATTTAAAGCATTCTGAAAAGGAGAGACCACACATTATCTTACATAGGACACTTCAATATGAAAAAACATAGACCACAAACATGTAGAGCCATTTCATAGATTCATGTGAACAAATAACATGACATTAATTCCTATATTGCTATAATCAATCGTCTTTTCTGACTACAGAACCAGACAGTGGTCATAATCTAAAAAAGCAGTTTGACTTGCTTGCTGCTGATGTAATGGAAACTTGCAAAGAAAGCCCCAATTGTACAGTCTATTTCTTTATATAAATAGCCCCTTTGGATTGCAACCAGTATCAATTCTCTGTAGGAAAGAGACCAGTTACAATGTAAACCAAATGCTGTTGCACTGAGAAGCTGACGATTACAATGGCTTAAACATTGCCTTGAAGTCATAGCAGATTGCAAGCAGACATAAACCAACAGCTACCTTTACCAAATTTCAAGAGAAATTACTGGGATGGGTTGTATAAAAAATAATAATAATAATCACTAAACACACACACACACACACATACACACATACGTAGGGATTCCTGACTGACTTAAAAACAAAACAAGTATACTAACAAAGACATATCAAGACTAAAATAAGAACAAATGTTAGGTAAGTAAGCAATTCTTTAACATTGGGTATACTGACACAAGATTTTAAAAAATACATTAGTTTTGACAGTCAAAAAACTTGCTATGAATCTTTTTCCTATGTCTTCAGTACTTTTGATGATCATCTATGGCCAATCAAGAGCAGTTGGTGCTTGTGATATGTTGAGGCTATACTTTTTTATTAGGCATAATTCTGCAATTGACTGCAAACAAGTAATGTGGATGGGGAAATGCAGAAAGTAGTATGTCTAGTAATGAGGCAGAAACTTGTTTTGTTATTATCAACGTGAACTTTTCCATAACATGTTTTTCCTAAATCCATCCACAAACTGAAACATCCTGAATATAATGATGAAGATTGCAACTAAAATGCACATTTGTAACAAAACTGTAGATATTCCTGAAAATGTTGAAACTTTACTGATTATATTTATATTTTAGCATTATTCCCTGTGCTACTTTTTTAAACATAATTCTATTTTTAAAATTTATTTATTTATAAATTTATAAATTTTAATTATAATCATTAAAACCGAAGTCTTGTGCTGCCCTCCTGTGGCTGTATTCCTAATATATTCCTGTTCAGATTTTTAATATTAATATATATATACATATATACATATATACTGAAAGAATTGACAATTTATTATACTCTATATACACTTAATCCAGCTTTTTTAAAGTTTAAAATGTAGGTTTGATTGGAGATTACCACTAAAAAACATAATTGGACCAGAAGATCTAAATAATTCTAGGCCAGTGGCCAACATCTCTCTCATGGACAAGATACTGAAGCATCTGGTGGCTGATTAGATCCAGATACTGTTAGAGAAAATAGACTTCCTAGTTCCATTTCAGTTGATTTTTAGGGCCAGTTTTTGCACTAAAAACTAACTTCGTTGATGATCTTTGGCAGGAGCAAGGCAAGGGAGTGCAACTCCATTGATTCTCCTGGAGCTTTCGGCAGTTTTCAATACCGTAGACTATTCATTTTTGGGGGGAGGATTTCCAAGTTAGAGTGCTATTCATACCTGGTTGAACATCTCCAAAAAATAATTATAGGGGATTTCTGTTTGACCCCAAGATGTTTATATAATGTGGCATTCCACAAAACTCAGTTTTAATACCCAATACTGTCTAATGTTTATAAGAAACCACTGAGTGAGATCATTCAGAAATCAAAAGTAATGTGTCAGCAGCCTACTCTGTCTCTCATCATCTCTATCCCTCCTTTTCATCAGATCCAGGTGAAGCAGCATAATTGCTAAATCAATTTCTACCTGAACAATAACTAATAAACTGAAATTCAGTCCGGAAAGGGCATATATGATATAGTGATAAAGTAGATGGTTTATCTGTCCAGATATGGTATTTAACTTGCTGTGGATTGAATTGCACCCCTCCCCCCCAAAAAGGTGTTCAAGATTCATCTCTGACATTAGAGATATGAATGACCACTGATATGAAATATATTTCATGTGGTAGACCTGCTACAGCCTTATTTGTAGATAAAATTTTACTATGGTAATTTATGGGAGCCAGTTTGGTATAGTGATTAAGGATGTTGAATTATAAGTTGGGAGACTAATTTAAAAAAACTGGGAGTTCTAGTCCTTAGGCCAGTGTTGTCCAAACTTGGCCACTTTAAGATGAGTGGACTTCAGCTGAAGTCCACTCATCTTAAAGTGGCCAAGTTTGGACAACACTGCCTTAGGCACAAAAGCTACCTGGGTGACTTTGGGCAGGTCTCCTCTCACAGCCCTGAAGAGAAGGTACTGGCAAGCCATTTCTGAAAAATATTGCCCAAAAAACCTGTATAGACTTATTCTTGCAGTCTCCAGGAATCAGAGTTGTCCTGATGGACCATGACAACAACAGTAATGGTAATTGTGCCCAGATACTGTAACTTCTCTTCAGCTTGCTGAAGTGCATTATATCTGTTGCGGCCCCTGAAGTTTGTTCAGAAACTTCATTTAGTACAAAATACTGTGGCAAGGAGAACAACAGGAATGAAATGAATATAACATGCCAATTCCTTATGTTCATGTCTTCTAATTAATTTTTGCTATAATAAAAGGTGGTGAACCAATAAAATCCTCCACAATGTATGACATGCAGCAAATAGCTAGCCAAGATAGCTATTCAGTGGTAGCCCCTCTGCAATACTTTCCCCAGTGAAATACCTGATACTGTCTTGTCTTTTTGGTACCACGCAAGGCTTATTTGTTTGTTTATTTCTCTGGGCTTTCTAATGAGTTGAATTATATCCTGCTGTAATTTTTTAAAACTTCTTTACAGACTAATTTATTATTCATGTTATTGTTTTATTTTTTATTTTATAGTTCATTTCATCTGGTATAATATACAGTGGTACCTCGGTTCACGAATGCTTCTGTTCACGACCAATTCGGGTCACGAACAGCTCTGTTTGCAAAATTTTGCCTTCGTTCGCAAACGCCGGATCGGGTGACGAACAGGATCCGCGGCCATTTTCCCTCCCGTGACACGTGGTCGCGGCTTCCTGTAGGGAGGGGGACTCTCCCTCCAAGCAATAACCGCCTCCCCACCCACCTTCCTGTCCTCCACACCAGAAGTCGCGTCGAGCAAGGTCAGCGTTCTCTCTCTTCGTACTGTATTTTGTTTCATATTTTTGCGGTTTAAAAAAAAAATACATATGGTTCAGAACGGATTAACCGTAATTACATTGAACCTTATGGGGAAATTTGATTCGGGACGCGACCAATTCGGTTCGCAACCAGAGTCTCGGAACGAATTAAGTTCGTGAACCAAGGTACCACTGTATTTGCTGTATGTAATAATCATAATCATAATAAAAATTATATGCTGCATTCTGAGCGTTTTTGTCTTTTTTAAAAAGTATCAATTGGTTTATTTATTTATTTATTGCCTTTACATAGCCATCCATTTCACTAAAAGCGACATACTGTTTAATCGTTCTCATCTTTATTATAAATTACTTTGATAACTTTCATGTGAAGCAAGATGATGATGATGATGATGATGATGATGATGATGATGATGGGCCATCAAGTTGGTGTCAACTCTTAGCATATAGATAGATTTTCTCCAGGGTGATCTATCACAAATCTGGTCCTTCAGGTGTTCCCATAGGTCAGTGTTGTCCAAACTTGGCCACTTTAAGATGAGTGGACTTCAACTCCCAGAATTCCCCAACCAGCATGGCTGGCTGGAGAATTCTGGGAGTTGAAGTCCACTCATCTTAAAGTGGCCAAGTTTGGACAACACTGCCATAGGTGCTGTAATTGAGTCCATCCACGTTGTTGATGGTCATCCTCTTCTCTTTCCTTCCATCTTTCCTGGCATTATACAGTTCTCAGAAGAGTAGGTCTTCATGTAATGTGTCCAAAAGGTAATAATATGAGCCTGGTCATTTTTGCCTCAAGTGAGAACTCTGGATTAATTTGTTCTATAATCCATTTGTTTGTTTTCTTGGCCATCCATGGTATTCTCAGGAGCTTTCTTCAACACAGAAGTTCAAAAGCATCATTTTTTTTCCTATCCTGCTTTTTCAAATGTTTGCTTCCATTGTCTGCACATTTCTGATCTTTGTAGGTATAGATACGTCACAGCATCTGAATATCTTTTCCAAGGCCTTCGTTGCTAATCTACCAAGTTCCAAGATAATAAAGTATCTGTAGCTCAGGATTGACCTGTGGAGTTCTTGGTGCTGTCTGAGCTTGGTTGTTTGCTTGCAGACGTTTCATTAGATATTAGGTACCAAATTAGGACCAAAATATATATATAAAAAAAAAAAACGGTTGGTTCTTTTTTTAGAAGGTAGAAATAAAGGGGGGGGGGATGTCAAAGACTGTTCACATTCCTATCCCTAAGTGCCCTAAATCCTTCCACAACACCTAGGGAGCAATGTTCCTGCCAGAATCTCCTGCCCCTACTTTTGCTTTTAATGTCCTCTTTAAAAAGCAGACCAATCAGACTTGCCATTCCAGTGACATCCCTTCATAACTAGATGGTTTTGCAAAATTCTTCAGAAGGTTGAGAAAATAAATTGCAGCACCCAGTCCTTCAATACTACAAATTAGTACTAGTATTGGTATATTTCATCCTATCTATCTATATTGGTCAATTCAAGGCAATGAACATACCTAATACTCCTGCCTCCTATTGTTCCCACAACAACAACCCTGTGAGGTGGGTTGAGCTGAGAGAGAGTGACTGCCCGAAAGTCACCCAGCCAACTTTCATGCCTAAGGGGGGCCTAGAACCTTAACCACTACACCAAACTGGCTCTCAGATCCTGTTTTACTGAAGAATACAAGTCTATTATGAAGCAGAGAATAGAAATAAAGATGTAGGAAGAATAAGGAAAACTGGATATTAATTTTACATAGAGCACTAGTTAAAAAATCAGTAGAAACCAAAAATATTTGTTTTACTTAATGGTTGGTAATACCATATCCCAAAAGTTAAGTCTCAACTAAGAAGGCATTTTTCTTCATGCTACTGCAATAAAAATATTAGTACTAACAATAATCACAATTAACTAACAAACTTCTGGCTAGCATATTTCCAAGCTATTTGGAAAAGACCAGCTTGCTGGCTTAAGATAAGGTTTCTATTTGGAGTTACACTGCATAAGAAGAAAGACCACCTACATCTTGTAGCATGAATCTTCTTTCCTGGCAATGTATTCAACAGCAAACATATATGGAGGAATACTAAGATTTAAGAGACTGGAGGCCAGGGTCAAGTTGAAGACCTTTGGCAGACGTATTAGATTTCTCATAGCATTTTGCCTCTGCAGTTATGCAGATGTTAAAGCAAAGCAGCTGAGCCTAGTTCTCTGTCAGTCCTCATGAATGGACCTTTGGGGATAAGATTATGTTACCTTCATAATGTGAACCTTACGAAGTTCATTCACCTCAAATACGAATGGCAGCCAATTATAGGGTTATAATTGCTGCAGAGGGGCTTAAAATTAGCCTTGGATGATCTGACTCAAATGATGTATATAATGTACATGTGATTTCAGTAAGGGGCTAATAATGGAGATATATTAAGCCCCCATTTATAAACTGCTTTAAGTAGACTACTGTGAGAACAAAACTGCCTCAAAATTCTAGCCAGTTGTCAAGGATATGGGTAAATATTTTAGTCTGTTGACTAAATTTTAGCCTGGGGTGTCAAAGCTAGAGATGAAATTGCTATGGTATCTCTCCAATGGTGCCACTAGGCTCATTGGGCATAGGTCCCACACCCCTCAGAGCTCCTAAATTCAGCACTGCACTTAAAAAAATATCTACAAAAGTCCTGTCCAGCTTCCTCCTTGTTTTCTCCCATAGACATCTCCTACAGAAACATGGAGGCTATGTATAACTTCAGCTTTGCTCTTCAGAGCATACAGACTCTTTTCAAAGTTAAAGGAATTAAAAAGAAAACATACCTGCTGGGAAGGAGAAAGGGAATAAGTCATTAAGGGCAGAAGACTGGGAGAAAAATACACCAGGGGCTTAAGTTCCTGGGAGTAGGGGTAAAGGGGCACTTTTCCCAAAGACCCCTTAATCTTGGTAGCACCACTACATATCTTCACTCTCTGAAAAACCTACTATAGTTTAGCATCAAGTTGCAGAATGACGCTAATAATCTAGATTGCTAAATTGTGCCAACGACCAAAGAGTAATGATTGTAAAATAACTTGTCCTTTGAAGGAGCTGGGGAAAAAATCTGCTTTAATAACATTATAAAGCATCCAAATTAAACCATTTCTCTTTGTTGTGAAATCACACCATAGGATATCTGAATTTGACACCACTCACTTCCAGATCCTTCCATATACCAAAATATTTTTTTCTGATTCTTATGCACTGCTACAATTTTCAACTTTTCCTTTTTGTGTCATTTTTTTAAACTACAAATACATTTCCCAAGAGCCCCCTTAAGCAGGTGATATTAAGCTGCATATACAGTAGCTGAGAACACCACTACATTAGACAGTGGCATTACTGTAGTGAAGAAAGGGAGCTTAATTACTTGGATCAAATCAGTATGTCTTGCACTGTATGCTTTAATACCTCTATACACAATTACTCTGTCTCAGATAATTTCTTGGAGCGAAGGTGGTAGTTGTTTAACTACCTTAGCTTCAATATTCTAAACAGCAAGTTTCATGCTAGCATAGATTATAATATCCATTCATGACATCCATAAAGTAGGTGAACTCATAAGGATTTAATATACAGTAGGCTCTCTTTTTCCCCAAGTTCTTCTTTCTTTTGTGTTTGGGCATTCTTTATTTAGCATTTGTTGAATATTTCCCCTACAAGGCTTAGACGCAAAGACCAAATTCTGTCTTTAGTATCCTCAACAGTCTCTATGACCAACTTTTTCTAATGCTGAGAAAAATCTGATGGGAGAATGACTCAGATGAGTTAGATAAGAGCAGTTTTGGATCTGAAAGTACCAAAACCCTTTCAGTTCTTTGGTATGTTCTGGGTTGGGGGACATTGCCCTTGATCATAATGAGACAGGAGGAGGAGAGAATACAGCTGTCTTCTTTTACTCTGCAAATGTGTTGCCAAACAGGACTTGGCATGTCAATCTTTCAGTAGCAGAGTGCTATAACTCTAAATCTGTAAGCAGGGGGTGCCGGTAATAACCATATTTTCTTTACCTATATTCTGTGCCATTTTAGATGTTCCAAAAGTATAATTCTAGTAGCAGTAGTATTTCTGTTTGTTAATTGCAATAGTCAATCATTGTAAATAAAATCTAAAAACAGTCTTGGATTGTTATGCAAAATATACTGTAGCCACATTCCAAATCACTATCATATTCCATAATTTGTTCAGTTGTTGACCTTCACAGTTTATAATAGAGTAGAATATTAGAAACTGATAAAAAATAAACATCCTAGAATTTATTATTTGCATGTCCATAACTCTTCTGCCTCCTAATACAGAAAAGAAGTTCTACTTATCCGAGGTGTATAATTCTGGCTTTAACTAAATGTAAGTGTCATCATCCTGGACTGGGCAAAAGATAGATAGCTGTCTTCTTTGAGCTGATGATGAAGCTGTCCTTTGTATTATATTGGTTAGACTCAGGAGAGCCTTGGGGCCTTAGCAACCTCCTGTGATAAGGAGAAGCTATTACCTACTCCAAAACTAAGGTCATTATTTTCTGGAAGGGGATCCAGCACCATAAACATTATTGGTAAATAAATGGAAACTTTAAAGAACAAATAGGTCCTTCATACCTTAGACTGCTTTTTTATTACTTGGCATCTTGAAGAGAACAAATTCTTTCATTTATTGTAAGGGCTAATAGGAGTGCTAAGGCTAAATTGAGTTTTTCCTGTTCAAGAAAAATACATTATATGAAAGTGAATATTAAGATCCTTAAAGCAAAAATTGGGAGCACCATTTTGTGGTGGTTGCCCTCTTCCTTCAAGGCTTGTTCTGGGTGATGTTGGTCTAGCCCTAGACCCATACACTAAGGATGCTGGGGCCAAAATGCTAAGTGAGCGCAACTTGTCTGGCTGAGCGACTAAAATGTTTTAGTGTGTGCTGGTACATTGTATACTGCATGTTGTTTTAATGTTTTTGTCCCTGTTCATTGTTCCTACCTTTTGATTTTTGTTTTTGGGTTTTCTATCTTGGTGTTTAATGAATTGCTATCTACCCAGAGTCATGAGAACACGATGGGTAGCCTGAATAAATAAACAAACAAACAAATTCTCTTAAGGATTATATTGATCTCAGGTGGGCACCTACAAAAATCCAGTGGAAACCATCCAATTAAAAACATCAACAGTTTTTTTCAAACCCCTTGTTGAGTCTCAAACATATTCTAACTTGAATCTGGGAAGGACTCCATATATTTGTTGATTTAATTGTTGGCTCAAACCAAATTTTATTAGGGTCTCTTTAATTGCTCTGAGAATAATTTCAACTCAGTCTAGAAGAACCAGTTTTGGAATTATCAGCTTATATTTTTCAGTCAATTTTTGCTAGCACTGGGGCTGAACGGAGTAAAACTAAAATGAAACAAATAAAAAAATTGCCATAGATCTCCAAAAAGATCAGGGGGCTTCTGTTAGACTTCATGGTTCAGGAATAACAGAAGGTAGCTCATCCTAGTGAAGTACCTATTTGACATTATGCACTTAAACTATCACACAGTTTTTGTCTAGCTCACTGCTTCCATGTGGTTGCAGTTCTATATAGCACCTATAGCATTTTAATTACATTCATTTTGCTATTTCCTGACATGATATGGGAAATACCCTCTTGTTGAATTATACTCAATTCCTGTCATGAGAATTCTGTTTTTCTCAGATATCTTTCCAGTGGCCAACTGGCACATTCCAAGTATACAGTATATTCTAGCTGTTATGAACTATAATATTTATACTTTATTTCATTTCTAAAAGGCAACTTCACACATTATAGCTAAATCAATATCTTCACTTCTACAATTTATAGAATTTATTCAATGACCAGGATGCTCAGATGTAATTTGCCTATTATTCCATACTTTTTAAATTCAGTTGTTTTTATATTTTTTATCTTCATTCACAAAAGTTCATTCTAAATATCAATTGTAAAAATGCCTTGAAAGTCTGAATTATTTTTACAATGGTCTGGAACAAAAAGAGTGAAGGTTAGCAATTATTTTACATGTCTTTCTTGAACTAAATTAAAACATTCCCTTTTACTTTTCAAATAACTTCCAGAGTCAATATTATTACCTTATGCTGACACCTAGTGGGAAAAAGTCATTTAACACATATTCACTATTGTTAAATCGGAATTAATATACTGTACTAAATTTGCTAAATTCAGGAGCTTCCATAATATCAAGTTTAATTACCAGTCCCAAATTTGAGACAGGTTCACTGAATGGTTTCCAAAACATCACTTCACAAAAATTAAGGGGTGAGGGCAGGAAGGATCATAATTCAAATAAAATACATTCTGTACCAAAGGTCAGAATAAAAATCTTAACTTGGATTTTGAATGAAGAAAAAAAGTGGTAGATTTGTCTGAGATACATTGAGAAGATTCATTAAGAGTCAGAGGATTCGTTTGGTTGATTTGTTTCTTTCTTTCTTTGTTCCATCCCACTGCTGTGGACTAGTCTGGAAGTTTTTAAGGAATGGCAAATCATTTGCATATTGTTGTCAAGAAAATAACATGGATGTTGTCTGAACTCAGCTCAGGGGAGATTTTAAATTCCACTTGCCAAGCTGGCTAACAAACCACTGAATTATGATTAAACAATATCCCACCAATATTTGGGTGTAATAATGCTCCTGAATGCTCTTTTTGCATATTTGGGTTACATAATACAATTCAATAATGCTATCTCACAATGAACTATACACTCTAGGAAAACAGGAATACCTAGAATCACTATCAGTCTAGATCATCATTCACATCTATTAAAACCACATCACCTAGGGGTGCTAAGGTAAGACAAAATTTCACTGGATTAATTCAGGAAAAAAGGGATTTATCCAAAAATAGAGCCAGACTGGTGTAGTGGTTAAAGCATCAGGCTAGAAACTAGAAGATTGTGAGTTCTAGTCCCGCCTTAGACATAAAGCCCAGCTGGGTGACCTTGGACCAGTCACTCTCTCTCAGCCCAAAGAAGGAGGCAATGGCAAACCACTTCTGAAATCTTGCCAAGAAAACTAGAGGGACTTGTCCAGGCAGTTGCCAGGAGTCAAGATTGACTCGAAGGCACACACACACATCCAAACCAAAGCAACAGATCTATCAAACTGCTACATAGGAAATGTGAGACATCCCACATTTTTGTGATGGACCCACAAAAACAGACCCAAGCTATATGTCTGCAAAAATTGATACATCTGCTCCATTTACAGAAAATATCAGGATAAAGAGAGGGAAAAGAGGAAAAAATGTAGTTTTATGACTGAGGGTTTATTTTAAAACCAGAAAATAAGTTTACAAGGTCCTTTTTTACTTCAATTTCCAAAGTTTTGGGGAGAGGTGTAGAAGTGGCATAGGCTGCTTCTGTAGTTTCCTCTCAAACAAGGCTTCCAAGAATGGCTTGATAACCAGCTCTATTGGCTGGGGAGATGTCTCTGTTGCCTTGGCTTCAGAGACAGCTGCTACTAACACCAATTCTTCAAACATCAAATTGATCAGAGCCTTTTCTGATTCCCCTACATTTCTCTCTAGTTGTCTGCTAGATGAATTAAGTAGCCTCCAAAATAGCCCAAGCTAAATCCAAACTGTGCAGCAGGATCCCCAAAAATATTGTGTCTAGCCTATGCCATGCTACAACATAAAAGGCAGCCTTCCCCTACCTGGGAAGGAATTTTCCAACCAGTATGGACATATCTAAGAATTCCAGGAATATAAGTCCTCACATCTGTAGTCCCTATAAAAGGATTCTAACCAAAAGCTGTAAATCCATGTGTTTATTGTTAGATTTCAAATAACCTTAGCACCTCTTTCAAGCCTGAGTATCTACTTCTCTGCTTGCAGAGGGTTAAGTTGTTTACAGATAGAGTTAGCAGCACAGATGTTTTCTTCTGACTACTGGATATGCTAAGAAATTGAGTGAAGAGGAACACAGCTTACTTCCTCTCCCTCTCCTAGGTTTGTTTCAAGGTTTTCAACCAATGCATGATATAATATGTCTTATAGTATGTCCATACCTAGTGATGCTTATTCTTAAACTGTAAAGGATGAGTTTTCCTGGAAAACTGAAGGATTGATTACTACTGATAATCAGCTCTTTAGGGTGGTGGTAGGCTGGTGAAGGTGGCCAAGGAAAGAGTGATAGCAATAATTACTGCTGATTACTACTTCTGGTGCTGCAGTGTGATACCTGATGGTTTCCCTCGCCCCTCCTCCATGAGCAGTTGCTTCCAATTGTTCAATGGAATTTTATTATTTCCATCTTTTGTCATTTCAAAACACAACTCTGTGCTTCCTGGATCTGGTTAAAAAATATTTAAGATATGTCATTTTTATAGAACTGTCCTCTGGCTTTGTCCTTCCTTATTTTCTACCATGAGAACTCCATTTCTTTTTTATATTCCTGATGGCTAACTCATCACTTCCATCACTAAAATAAACTCACATAAAATAATAGCCTGGTGGTTGAAGGTTTAACAGTTATGACAAGAAACCAGGACACAATACTTATCATCTCACTCAACCTCAGACGTTATCAGTCGGCAGGAGAAATTTAATCCTGAACATAAATTGCATTTCCTAAAAAAACATAATCTTGCCTTAAGACACCAAACTCACTGATTAGAGGGAATGTCTGTGTTTACACATTTGTAGAGCGCATGCTGACTGTATTAGTGTCCTAGGAAACAAATCGGGCACAGCACACAGACTGGCTAGAAGCACAAAGTTAAAGAAAAAAAATTTTTTTTTTGAAATCAGACCCTCCGATCTCTAAATCCTTTCAAATTCCTGAAGCACATTAGCTTTACTACTGCATGATGTGCGCGGTAGTATTTCCCCTAATGAAATCTGACTAGAACTTTAAATGAGTTTAATGCATGAAATGTATAAATAAAATGTGGCCTTGATTAAATTTAGACTTGATACATAACTTAAATGGGTAGCACAAGAGCAGCGTCAGTATCATGTATCCAGCTTATTTTTGACCATGCTCTGTTAAAAGGAGCTTGAATTTTTACATTCCATATACCTTCCAACAGGAAGACAATATAGCAGAGAAGGTTTCCTCTGACAAAGAGTATGCTATCATTCTTTTCACAGTCAGGTAGATGCTCTCTCTGCTATTTCCACATGCTGAGATGTATATCATCATATCATATATCATATGATATCATATATCTATATCACATATCATATATCATATATCATATCCCTAACCCCTACCCTTTAATCTATCTATCTATATCATCTATCTCTATCTATCTATCTATCTATCTATCTATCTATCTATCTATCTATCTATCTATCTCTATCTATCTATCTATCTATCTATCTATCTATCTATCTATCTTTCTATCTATCTACCTTGGGGACAGAGGGAGTAATGTAATGATGGTTAGAGACATTTGATACATGGGGTCTCAAGGTGCCATCACTGTGGTACTGAGAATGAGTGTCATTTCACAGCAACTCACTAATGCTTCAGGCCCTTGACCTAGACAGACCAGCTACTGGACTCAGACAATCGATTTCCACATCCATTATTTCTTGGCCTCATTCCAAATGTGGCAACTTCTAAGGAAGGATTTGTGATGCCAAGAATGGACAGGGAAGTGAAAGAGAACAAACTTTTTTGATACATATCTATATATCTCAAAATGACAAAACAGGTCTCTCTGATGGCAAAGAAATTATTACTAAACCTACATGTAAATATATCAAATTCTGGCTTAATGGATAAAGGTATATGGCTGATAAAGGTATAGACTTCTAATGTATTTGAGTTCTAAAACTATTGTTGTAAAAATAGACTTACTTCTTTGAGGAAAAATATTCATTTTTTTGGAAGCATTTAAAGTGGTGTGATTTAAAAAAAAAAATCGCTGGCCAGTCGATTTTGAAAATAAACAGTGAACACTTAGGTTGGAGAACTGACTGCAGTAAGCTGGCACACCATTTAATAGCTGGAACATTTCATGATGATTTTCACATATTCATGAGCAATCATGTATCTATGACATGGCAAATATGTCAAAAAAAGCTGCCAGTGACTCGAGTGAGATGCCAGCACAAAAACCCCAATGGCAAAAGAATCTGCTGCTCCTCTGTTTTGCCATTGGAAATGCACCATTGGTCACAGAGATGTCTGTGAATAAACGAAAGCCCTTCTATTTGCTAGGGCTGCCCTAACTGGCTTCTAAAAATCCAGATGAGTATTAGAAGACAGCAAATGCATGTTTAAGTAAACCCTTTGCTACAATCTTTTTTTTTTTTTTTTTGCAGCCCAGATATGGTACCTCTTTTATTTGCAGTTGCAACTCCTGGATCCATTCTGTTGTTGTTGTTTCAAAAGTGAAAGAGAACAAATGTTACTATTATTATTATTTATTGTATCAAGAAAGAGTAGCAAGTAGATTAATGTGCAACGTATGTCACTGTAAGTTTAAAGCCAATTAATGCCATGCAAATCCCAAGAGGATCTGAAAATGTATCATTATTTGTATGTTGACGGGGAAAAGTCTACTTAAAAGAAGGTTTCTACAGGTCATTGGCCTAAGGCAGGGTTCCTCAACCTTGGCAACTTTAAGATGGGTGGACTTCAACTCCCAGAATTCCCCAGCCAGCCTTGCTGGAAGTTGAAGTCCACCCATCTTAAAGTTGCCAAGGTTGAGGAACCCTGGCCTAAGGAGACCATATTCCTCTCCTGTAATCTACACGGTCCTTGGATTGGCCTTCTCTCTCTCTCTCTCTCTCTCTCTTTCTGCTTTCTTTTCCCTTTAAAATTATAAATACTTCTTTTAACAATAAAGTATCTTCCTATTATTATCAATCAAACTACACGTTGATGGCATCACAAGTGCTAGGTAGCTTTGCTGGTTATTAAATATGGGTATCATGTTCAGCAGTTTGATTTTGCTGAGTTCTTCACCTTCAAAAGACATTTTACCAACACTGTGCCATTTCTAAAAACACCCCATAGTGTAAAATTGGTTTTAAAAATACAACATTAAATCCTTAAAATCAGATCCTTCTGTCAAGACCTGGAATAAATTAAACAGATGTACATTATTTTAAAAGAAAAAAAAATGGGAAGTGGTTTTTAAAGCCTGAAGGCAGAAGATAAAGCAAGTTAAGCAGGTGATACAAACCATCTTATTTTCATTTTTATAATGATTTTTCTGCTTCCATATGGAGTTTTGGACTGGAAATAATTCATAGAAATGCATACTGAATAAGACAAAATAAAATAGCTTGGATAATTCATTTCTAAAACATAACAGAATGTCATGATTCTGCTAAGAATTGAACTGGAATACTTATTTACTTTGTACAGTTTTAATATAGTTGTCTTGACATGAGAAACTCCAGTATTCTATTCAGTAGATGTAACCCTAAAACCTCTTTATATTCCATTGGAACTGATAAAGCAGTTTTATTGCTGATGGGTTGTATAATGAAACATTAATTCCTTCATTTGTGTATGGGCTCCATGAGATAAGAATTTTATAGGAGCATACTTAGGAATATTCTAAATGGGCTGCAAATTTTTGATGGCAACCAAGTATTGGAGTTCCTTTGCTGCTGTCTAATGGTTATCTGGATTTTTACAGGGTACTTATTATACTCCCATACATAGTTTTCTGCATCATGGCCAAGTTGAATATTATACATTTACCATTTGAATACTATGATAGCATGTATAATAATTGATGGAGTTGTGCTAAAGAGATGGAAAGCCATACTACCACAATTTACATGTAGTTGTATCTGGTAAATTATTAATTACCTGCTCAAAGAACAAGTGGCAGCTGTGGCCAGGAGGGCCTTTGCACAGGTTCATCTTGTGTGCCAGTTGTGCCCCTTCCTCAGCTGGGAGGCCCTTCAGACAGTTACTCATGCCCTGGTCACTTCACAACTGGATTATTGCAATGTGCTGTATATAGGGCTGCTCTTGAAGACCACCCAGAAAATACAGCTTGATTGAAATACAGCAGCATGAGCGGTAATGGGCACCTCTCAGTGTGCCCATGAGTCACCGCTGCTATGCAAGGTGCATTGGCTCCCAGTCAAGGTGCTGGATGTTACTTATAAGGCCCTGTATGGTATAGGTCTGGATATCTTAGGGACCATTTGTCTCCAATTGTTTCTGCCTCCCCAGTAAGGCCTGGCAGAGTGGATATGCTCCAAGTCCCCTCTATTAAATGTTGCCAACTTGTGGGACTGAGGAAGTGTGCCTTCTCTGTCATGGCCCCAACCCTTAGAAACAGCATCCCCCCAGAGATAAGCACAGTGCCCTCTCTTCTAGGGTTCCAGAAGGCTCTGAAAACCTGGCTTTGGTCCCAGGCCTGGGGTTGATGTATCAATGTATTACTGTATTTCTTTTGTTAGCTTTCTGTTGTTTATAGGATTGTTTTAGTCTGGGCTGTCTGTGTGGTTTGATGTTTTATATGTTTTTATGGATTTTTTATTTTGTATGCCACCCAGAGTTCATTGGAGATGGGCGACTAAAATAAATAAAATTATGGTACATGGTGCACTGGTTGAAGAATTTATCCCCCAAAAGCCATTTTGGCTGGCATTCCTGTAGTAAATGTTACATGCATTTTTAATACACATGTTTATTATTGTGTCCATGGTGGATGGATCATCTAGCCAAGCAATAAACCTTTAGAGCCCAGGCACCATAAAGGAAGAGGGCTTGAACAGGTAGGATAATTATGGCAAGTCCATGTCACACACATGAGTGAGATCCAGATTTTCTATTTCCTGGCATTTTATGAGGGGAGGGAATTTTATGAATTTTCTTAACTATTTTAATCCTATTAATCATTACACTATTGCGTTCATATTGCTTTCTGCTTTAACATGGGAGAAACCTATGCTGCCAGTTTAGGATAATGTGGCCCTGCAAAAAAAAGGAGCTCAGTAACTACATTTTGGCAACTGGTGCCTTAAGTTATCCACTCCTAATCTACCTGAATATCCTGTTTCCATAGTAGGCAATAAGATGTCCTCAGGAAGTCCACAGAGAGATTTTTGTTTCCTAGTGCTATACCACCTTTGCACTTCAAAGTTCAAGAAGCCAGAAAGAATCAAGACACCTGAAATAAACTATCTATTGAATGATTTGATATATTTGCACATCACTTCCTATTATAGTAAATATTGAACCAGTTTGCAATCTATGTACAAAATATAATTGATGGATTGTTGTTGTTTAGTCGTTAAGTCGTGTCCGACTCTTCGTGACCCCATGAACCATATTGCGCCAGGCCTTCCTGTCCTTCACTGCCTCCCTGAGTTTGCTCAGTTTCATGCTCATTGCTTCAGTGATGCTATCTAACCATCTCATCCTCTGCCGTCCTCTTCTCCTTTTGCCTTCAATCTTTCCCAGCATCAGGGTCTTCTCCAAAGAGATCTCTCTTCGCATTAGGTGGCCAAAATATCTGAGCTTGAGCTTCATTATCGATCCTTCCAATGAGCAATCAGGGTTGATTTCCTTTAAGACTGACCAGTTTGACCTCCTAGCAGTCCAAGGGACTCCTAAGAGTCTTCTCCAGCACCACAGTTCAAAGGCATCAATTCTTCGGCGCTCGGCCTTCTTTATGGTCCAGCTCTCACAGCCATACATTACTACTGGAAAAACCATAGCTTTGACTATGCGGATCTTTGTCGGCAAGGTGACGTCTCTGCTTTTTAATATGCTATCTAGGCTTGCCATAGCTTTCCTCCCAAGGAGCAAGCGTCTTTTAATTTCATGGCTGCAGTCTCCGTCTGCGGTGATCTTGGAGCCCAAATAAATGAAGTCTGTTACTGCTTCCATTTCTACCCCTTCTATTTGCCAGGAATTGATGGGTCCAGATGCCATGATCTTAGTTTTTTTAATGTTGAGTTTCAAGCCAGCTTTTGCACTCTCCTCCTTCACCCTCATCAAGAGGCCCTTTAGTTCTTCTTCACTTTCTGCCATTAGGGTGGTATCGTCCGCATATCTGAGGTTGTTGATGATTCTCCCTGCAATCTTAATTCCGGCTTGTGATTCTTCCAGCCTGGCATTTCTCATGATATACTCTGCATATAGGTTAAATAAGCAGGGTGACAGTATACAGCCTTGTCGTACACCTTTCCCTATTTTGAACCAATCGGTTGTTCCATGACCGGTTCTAACTGTTGCTTCTTGGCCCACATACAGATTTCTCAGGAGACAGGTAAGGTGGTCTGGTATTCCCATCTTTTTAAGAATTTGCCACAGTTTGTTGTGATCCACACAATCAAAGGCTTTTGCATAGTCAATGAAGCAGAAGTAGATATTTTTCTGGAACTCTCGTGCTTTCTCCATGATCCAGCGAATGTTGGCGATTTGATCTCTAGTTCCTCTGCCTCTTCGAAACCCAGCTTGTACATCCGGTAGTTCTCGGTTCATGTATTGCTGAAGCCTAGCTTGTAGGATTTTGAGCATAACCTTGCTAGCATGTGAAATGAGTGCAATTGTGCGATAGTTTGAGCATTCTTTGGCGTTGCCCTTCTTTGGAATTGGAACGTAAACTGACCTTTTCCAATCCCGTGGCCACTGTTGCGTTTTCCAAACTTGCTGGCATATTGAGTGCAGCACTTTAACACCATCATCTTTTAGTATTTTAAATAACTCAGCTGGAATACTGTCATCTCCACTAGCTTTGTTGTTAGCAATGCTTCCTAAGGCCCACTTGACTTCACTCTCTAGGATGTCTGGCTCAAGGTCAGTGATCACACCAGCGTGGACATCAGGGACATTAAGATCTTTCTTGTATAGTTCTTCTGTGTATTCTTGCCACCTCTTCTTAATCTCTTCTGCTTCTGTTAGGTCCCTGCCTTTTTTGTCCTTTATCATGCCCATCTTTGCACTAAACGTTCCTTTCATATCTCCAATTTTCTTGTAGAGATCTCTAGTCTTCCCCATTCTATTGTTTTCCTCGATTTCTTTGCATTGTTCATTTAAGAAGGCCTTCTTATCTCTCCTTGCTATTCTCTGGGAATCTGCATTCAGTTGCTTATATCTTTCCCTTTCACCCTTGCTTTTCACATTCCTTCTTTCCACAGCTATTTGTAATGCCTCATCAGACAGCCATTTTGCTTTCTTGCATTTCTTTTTCCTTGGGATGGTTTTAGTTGCTGCCTCCTGTACAATGTTACGGACCTCCGTCCATAGTTCTTCAGGCACTCTGTCTACCAAATCTAATCCTCTAAATCTATTCATCACCTTCACTGTGTACTCACAAGGAATATGATCTAAGTCATACCTGAGTGGTCTAGTGGTTTTCCTTACATTCTTCAATTTAAGCCTAAATTTTGCAGTAAGAAGCTCATGATCTGAGCCACAGTCAGCTCCTGGTCTTGTTTTTGCTGTCTGTATAGAGCTTCTCCATCTTTGGCTGCAAAGTATATAATCAATCTGGTTTCGGTATTGACCATCTGGTGATGTCCATGTGTAGAGTCGTCTCTTGTGTTGTTGGAAAAGAGTGTTTGCTATGACTAGCTTGTTCTCTTGACAGAACTCTATTAGCCTTTGCCCTGCTTCATTTTGTACTCCAAGGCCAAATTTGCCTGTTATTCCGATTACTCCTTGACTTCCTACTTTAGCATTCCAATCCCCTATGATGAAAAGGACATCTTTTTGGTGCTAGTTCTAGAAGGTGTTGTAGGTCTTCATAGAAGCGATCAACTTCAGCTTCTTCAGCATCAGTGGTTGGGGCATAGACTTGGATGACTGTGATATTGAATGGTTTGCCTTGGATACGCACTGAGATCATTCTGTCGTTTTTGAGGTTGTACCCCATTACTGCCTTTCCCACTCTCTTATTCACTATGAGTGCAACTCCATTTCTTCTAAGGGTTTCTTGCCCACAGTAGTAGATATAATGGTCACCCGAATTAAATTCACCCATTCCCGTCCATTTCAGTTCGCTGATTCCCAAGATGTCGACGTTCAATCTTGTCATCTCATGTTTGACCACATCCAGCTTGCCTTGGTTCATAGATCTTACATTCCAGGTACCTATACAGTATTGTTCTTTACAGCATCGGACCTTCTTTTCGCTTCCAGATACATCCACAGCTGAACGTCCTTTCGGCTTTGGCCCAGCCGCTTCACTCTTTCTGGAGCTACTTGGAAATGCCCTCCGCTCTTCCCCAGTAGCATATTGGACACCTTCCGACCTGAGGGGCTCATCTTCCGGCATCATATCTTTTAGCCTTTTAACATTGTCCATGGGGTTTTCTTGGCAAGGATACTGGAGTGGGTTGCCATTTCCTTCTCCAGTGGACCACATTTTGTCAGAACTCTCTGTCATGACCTGTCCATCTTGGGTGGCCCTGCACGGTATAGCTCATGGCTTCACTGAGTTACGCAAGCCCCTTCGCCACGACAAGGCAGTGATCCATGAAGGGGAATTGATGGATTAGACCACTATAAAAACAACGTTAAGTTTAAAAAGTGGGGGAAGTAGAAAAAGCAGAAATGAAGCCAAACACTCATACAGGACAGGTTCAGATAAAGTAATAGAATCATAGGTTTTCAGCAGACACCCAAAGATATATTCATAAGCATCTCATAAGTTTCAAATATTACAATTAAGTTCCCCTGAGTATAGCCACTCTAGAATTCTCACCACAAAGAAAAAGACAACCTCAGACAAATGTAGCATTCAACTTACCTCTAATGGGGTAATGTATTATTTAAACTTTAGGTGATTGTTAAAACAGAATGTGTTATAGAATATAATATTATTGTGAATTTAAGATTAAAGCTGAACAATTAAAAGTTCAAAGTATATCTTTGAATACAGTCATTCCTGTCATCTGTCACCTCTTGCAATGTTGCTAGCTACCATAATTGCAGTGATAACACTACAGTAGTTTGCAGTTGGTGAATTTGTAGCTACTCCTTGTGTTTTTAATTGCCCTGAAGAATCAACATGATCAAGTTTTGATAAGCCATTTAATAAATGCTTTATTGATTGTCATTGGCTCATAAATATAGGTCAATGATCTGGTTCATATGGAAATGATAGAAGGTCATTGATCAAAGGCTGAGATAGAGAGTCCAGGTTCTACTGGGATTCTGTAAAAACAATTCAGCCAGTGTGGTCAGTCCAGGCTGAGGCAAACATGGGCAAGGAAAGCAACAGTATAGCCTAGGCTAGAGATTGAAGGAGAGTGTCTGGATTCAATGAAGGCAGAAGCTGTAACACCTGCCAAAGACAGGAAAGCTCCAGAGGCTGCTCTCCAGGAAATTTTGGAGCCAGATTGACAGCAGCAGACATTTGAGCTCTACAAGCAAAAGGATTTTGGAACAGCCAATTGAGTGATTTCCTCCTTGCTATGTCTTGGTCATCAAATTCCTAACCAGAAGAAAGACTTCAAGGCATCTAGGCCCCTTCCACATGTCCTATGTCTTGAGAATGCCATGAGGCTTCCATAGCTTTAAAAGTTTGTTGGCTCAGCTGGTCTCTCCTGGACATAAAGATAACTTATTCTTTATCTATTTGTTAGAGTTATGTCCTGCCTTTTCTTTAGGAGCTCAAGGAAATGTATTTCCCTCTCAATTTCCCGCACAATTTTATCCCTATGAAATAGGTTGGACTGAGAGAGAGTGATGGAATGAAGTCACTTGGTGAGTGACTTCTGAAGTCACTTGGTGAGTGACTTCTGAAGTCACTTGGTGAGCTTCCATGGCTGAGGTTAGGCTTGAACCAGGGTCTCCCCAGTTCTAGTCCTAACCTTAGCTGCTGTACCATACTGGGGGCATTACTGTTTCTCCACAGTTTGAAATCATAATCCTGGATGAAATATAATTCTCCGTAATCTGTAGAATACTACAAGAATAAGCCAACTAAGACATGGAACAAGAGCATGAGCATCCAGAGCCAGTATATTATTTCCTACATTTATCTGAAATTTAAGATGATATCTTCTCCAGAAAGAAAGAAATAAACTCAAAAACAAAAACCCAACCAGTTTGTCTCAATTTCCGTAGTCTTAGCTAATTTAATATAATCCTTTTATTCTACATGAATTGTTTTGGGGGAAATAACTGATATAAAACCATAAGCACAAAGAGTGCTTAGCTATGTCCCCACAACCCAACTTTGGTTTGTGTACTAAACCAGAAGTTCTCAAGATTAATCATGTTTAACATTTTTACCATTGGACCCTTAACTGTGCACAATTATCTACTGCTACATTAATTTAACAGAGTTCTTCAGATCTTTTTGGTTAAGAGGGGAGAGCTGTAGAGAAGTACAGCTTCTCTACAGGCCTGAAGCAAATCTGGCATGAAGGGTCAGGGCATCAAACCAAAATCAAACCAAATGTTATTTATGGGTCATAGACCCAAATTCTTATTTGATTTGTGTGTCGGTATATGACAACTGTCAAAGCTTTATTCTCATAATACAGTATAGAGATTTTTTTTAAAAAAGCAAAAGAATAACAGTTAAGTGTATACACTATAAAACACACAGGCTTTTTGTAAATTGCAGTCTACATCAGCACTTGAGCACCCTGGAAACTCCAACGTTCCCCTTCAACCATGCAGTATAAGCATTAGCTTGTCCCCAGCCCAGTATTTTAAACAGTGTTATGTTGATTCTTTCAGCATTTCAAAATAAGCAGAGTTTTTTTCCTGCTTAAGTTGACACAGAGCCATGGTATGTAAACTTTATTTGACTTTTATTACAACCTTTTTCAGAAAGATATGTTTATGTATCCCGACCAACCTTAATTTTTCATTAATAAATTCCCAGAGAGATGTGTGTCTCCTAGGGGGGAAGTTGGGAAATAAATGGCTACGATAATTGGTTATTAATCAATTGCACTTAAAATTTCCTCCCCCCCCCATCCATGAGAAGGAAAACATATTTGCCAGGATAACAGGGAGGATCAGGATATCATGATGTGATATTACATTCCCTTCTCACCATCAATCAGTCCCACATTTTCTTGTAAGAATCATCCTGAATTAATCAAATTCTATGAGATCTTAATGAATATGAGTGTTGATAATAGCTGCATTTTACATATAGACGTAAATACATTTGCTTAAGTATAATTGATCTCTGTGCTACATGCTTTTTGTCATCAGGGTTTCTCTACCCAATTGCATATAATTGTGACTTGCCTTTGTGTGCCTGCTTTGCCTATCAAATTCCAAACCAAGATCTTTTCTCATATATCCCATCCTTTCAGTGAAAGGCAATGTAAAATTGCAGACTTTATCTGAGTTCATTCTATCCTTCCTGTCAAATACAGCTTTGTCTGATCTTGCCATCTGGAACCAAACTATATATTCCAAATGGGCATTTCCCCCATTTCTAAATCAGTGCAGCACAGAACTCCAGTTAGCAGCTAATAGCTATAGCAGGGAACCGTTACCACAGTAAACACTGTAGAAGTAAGCCTACATTTCATATACATTCCAGAAGAAACTTCCCAGACTGATTTGCCCTGCTGTCATATGTCACATCCCATTACTTTTGCGACTTTCTGTTATGTTACATCAAGGATGTGACTAACATTAACCACATGTAACGTTGCACAGTACCATCTTGTCTGCCAAGGAAATTTAGAGCAGCATGTCTTTCAGAAAGCAGGTTTTCCATTAGAATTATTGGTTTCCATGCTTGTGTATGAGAGGGAGATTAACTCATCAGTTGACTAAGTTTTAAATCACTTGTCCAGATCCAAAATCCATTGCTCTTACCTTCTAATTAAGCAAGTACAAGGAAAATCTGGAAACCAGTCGTGTTTCAATTGCAGTAAATGATAAGATTTCCCAGGACTATAGCCCAAAAATGTCTACTTGGAGACAAGAAGTCCTGAGAAGCAAGAACTGTCTGTTCTGCAGAACTCCCAAAACTTGCACTGGTGGGTTGTACACCCATCTGACATATTTTGCAGATGATGGGGAAGCTTCGGGAACAAGTAGAATTATCTAATGAAGGAAGTTCAATCATCAGGAAAACTAAACAAAATAAAATGCCACACACTTTTAGTAGAAAGTGATGATTCACAGCCTAAACAAGCTATACTACTGGGTAGAATAAATAGCACTCTCACATGGCAGATACATAGGGGTTGGGAGGAGTGGCTCAGGGCTAGTATGTACTACAGTGTATACTATATGTCTTGGCCTTTGCCCTAAGCTACCCCACCTGTCTCAAGTGCAGTGCAGGATGTTTTACTGTTAGCCCAACAAATTGTGATTCGCCAAAACAGACACTACTTTGGCACACATGGTAGCAACAATGGGTCCAGTACCATCCATCATTCTTCTCAGAAGTTCATCCAATTTAACATACATTTAGAAAAGTTGCACTAAATAGGTATTAGGGTTGAGTTTTAAAATGTATATAACATATATTGAGTTTTGGTATCTTAGCAGTCGAGAAAAATAATTAGAGTCATGTGTTGCATAGGAAAAATATGGAAATTCCATATTCCATATACCAGCAACTGGTTCTTCTGGTTTTGTAAAGAATTAAGTAGAAAAACCATGGAATGATTTGAGTTTAAACTCCACTCAACTGGATTCCCCCAGTACATTCTAATCTCACACCTGGCCAATATATAAGACATGAACGTTTTTTTTCCACAAGTAAGATAAATAACAAAAGTATTTTTGCATGTTTAATAGATAATATGGCAGCTAAATAGCTACTGCCTTTAAAAAGTGATGTCAATAGATAGCAAATACTGGTTTGAATTTGAATGCTGATTCATCATTTTTTAAAAATGCCTCTGATCTGCAAGCTGAAGTCTTCTCTGATTATCTTTTATGAGACTGCATGCTGTGTGTCATTATTGTTGCTTGAGGTCTCATAATCCAAAAAAGAGCAGAAAAAGAGAACAATGCATTAAATGTGCTCCCTGTTAAAGTTTCAAGATATGGGAAGAATTAAGAGTGAGTACTGGATTTAATACAAAGGTACTACAACAAGCATAGCAAATATAGACTAATTAGAAATACTAAAATGTTTATAATATATTGGATTACTCCTTTACATGGGAATGAAGCATGCTGGCTAGGGAATTCTGGGAGTTGAAGTCCACACATCTTCAAGTTGCCATGGTTAAGAAACACTGATTCAGAGGTACAGTTTAAAATGACATCAATATGGAATAGTTTGTAATACGACCTCTCTCAAAGTCATCTTCAAGTGAAGACCATGGAAATTCTGAATGTGTGTCAAGGAGCTGTTTGGGAAGGATCTGAGTAATACGATCAAAGTTATTTCAGACAAAATATAGATATTGCGGGTTGAGAAGTCTGCATGAATGGAGGTTTGAATTAATTCAGGAATGAGTTTGCAGTCCCCTAAAATATTCAGGAGCATATTTTATGTCAGAAGCTAGTCACACTGCAAACGATAGCATCTTTGCATTTGCTTATCTTCAGTGGGGCGACGATCTCTTCCACTGAATATACTTTATTATTTTATTGATTTACAGTCAAAGACTAAATATATAAGAAAAGAAGAAATAGGTGTTTGGAGTCAGTCACAGTATGTATATAAATATCATTATTATAATTTGAGACCAAATCTTCCAGTTAAGTATTATTTATTTACTTATGTATTTTATTTATTTAGAAAATTCTATGCCCATCTTTTTTACACATGATATCTTAGGTGGTTCACAATAATATTCAGTAAAAATAGAATAAATGAAACTGACCAAACTCCATGACAACACCATATATCCCAACCACAGTGCCGCAATTTTCCATATACTCTCCATTTACACCTGCATTTGCTTATTTCATTTTTATTCTAGCCCAGTGCCTGAGCAAAGACCCAGGTTTTCAGAGACCACTGGAAGGCTTGGGGGGGGGGCTCTGAATCTCAGTGAGGAGGCTGTTCCAAAGGGTCAGGGCAGCTGTAGAAATGAGTAGATCAGAGAGGCAAGCTGCATTAAACAGAAGGAAAAAAAGGTGACTGAATACAAAAGTGTCCTTATTCATACATGATATACCTCCTGATAGAACATTGCAGAAGAAAACTGATATCAAGTTTTGTTCTGGTTTTTTTTTTTGGTACAAAGAACCAGATGGTAGTTCTAGCACAGGGATGGGCACAATTTTGGGACCCAGAGACAATATTTTTTAAAACTATTTTTTCCACCTCCAAGCACCATGGCGGTGGGGGGGGGGGGGGGGCACTGATGAATTGACAGAACCAAAGGGAGCACAGCTGGACTTCCTAGACACACTTTTTTCATCTTTTGAGGAAGGATTAAAATAAAAATAAGTTGTTGGACGCTTAATGTATACTGTTTAAGCATATACAAACATTTGTTTAATCCTAATTTGGTAGTTTTTCACTAAATGTTGACAGCACAGTCTGTCAAACCAGTAGTGTAGGGACCACAAACATGGGCTGGGGAAAGCTGCAAGTCACTGCCCTGCTCTGGTACAAGTATATCCAAAATGGCACTAATGATTGATACTTCTTCAGTTCCACACCGTTTGGAAATTGGTTCAACAATCATTACATGCAAAATTAAATCACAATACTAAACCATTTTCATACAGAATAATACACTACCGTTTTCCTGTCTAAAGATACTTTTTTCTTTCTGTTTATCTGCATATGTGCATGTGCACACATATACATGTGTAAACTAGCACATTAACACTAGGGAATATAAATGCTTTACATCTTGTCTTGATACTCACTATGTTCCACTATTATGAACATAGCAAAAACAATTGAAACTGTAGTGGTTACTTGGGGAAAACGTTCCACCATAATCGATGAGACTTACTTCCAGGAAAACATGTTAGCAATGTAGATATAATCATTCCTTTTCCCTATAATTTGATTTTCTTTCTTTCTTTCTTTCTTTCTTTCTTTCTTTCTTTCTTTCTTTCTTTCTTTCTTTCTTTCTTTCCACTGCCCAAAAAACCCTTCTTTTTCTTTTCTCTTCATTCTTCTCCCTTTCATTCTTAGGGTAAGGGAAAGAGGAGAGGAAAACCAAGCATTAAAAAAAAAAAACTTGGTAATTGGAAACAGGAATTGTTTCTAAGTAAGAAGAGACAAATTAAGAATTCAAATTAAGTGGAAACACACCCACACTCTCAAACACACAAAGCAAGTTGTGACTTGTGCCTTCTGTTTACACAACAAACATTCTTGAAAATAAAAAAAACTGACAGCGTTGGAGTTACATTTCACTAGCTATCAGTTAAAGACAAATAGTTGATACAGCAACACACTAGGAAGCCCTGTCAATCAGCTGTATCCACTTATTATATAACAAAGGCTAATGTCCATCTTAGCAACTATGTAGCCAAAAAGTCAGCACATTTTCAATAGCCAAACTGAAATTATGTTTGTTTGTGTGTATACACATATACATTTTTTGTTGTTGTTGTTGTTGCCAGGAAACTTTTGAGAGGTCCATCAAGTATTGTTGGACTGCAATTCCCATCATTTCTTACCATTAGCCATGCTGATTAGGGTTGGCAAGAATTGGAGTTCAGCATCTGAAGAACCACATATTGCTAGACTTCTGTAGTTGCTCAGTCAGAAAGGAAAAAATTCCAGTACCCAACAAGGTGTCCTATCTACATATCATATACATGTGAAAAAGTCTATTGCCAGACATAAAGATCAAAGAGAAGATATAGAATGGTAAATGGTAGAACCATGTCCTTGCAAAGTTGAGTCAATTTATTTCCTTTCTACAACCAATCTACTAAATATGTTTTGAACCCAACAGATCAAATGCAAACTGTACATGCCAGAAAACTGAATAGAAAGAACCATCTTGTTTGGACTGATACATTAATTTGTGATTATATTGCTCAGTGTGCAAGCTCTTTGGTTCTGGAAAATAATCTGCATCCTGATTTCATTAACTTGTATGACAAGCCAAGAACACATAAATACACCAGATGAATAGATCTTGTTAGCAAGGCTTTGTTACCCATTCACCTATTAATTAAAAAAAAAAAAGTAAGGATGAGAAATTTTAAACTTATGAAAAATTCATCTAGGGTGTTTTTTACTTAACTCCATGTTACAAAGAATACTGCCTTCCACCATTTTCTTGCTACCAAGAAGAAATAATTGTATGAACAGCATATTTGCAAATTCCACAGGCATGAGCTACACCATATGCTTTTGTATCTGAGCTGCCGGCATCATTTCTCATATTAAATTGAAATTGTGCATGGTGCACATTTACAAGATATAACAGTACCGTACCTCTACTCTGTATCCAGAATCTATGAAAACCTTTCTTCATTGCTTTCATTTCTTGACTGTTTTAAGAACCTCAAAGTTTAATAAAATTGCAACCATCAGAATATGGTGTTATGCTGAAACTACCTAAAACTTATTCATGCCTCTTATTTTCACAAGCCAAAAAAATATACATCTCAACTGTTTTCTTATTTCCAATGTTACCCATGATGATTAATATTCCTTTGATGGTTGTTTGGAAACCATACTTTTCACACCAATTTTTATTTTTAAAAAATCCAAACACCAACTCACAGCTGAATATTTGTTTTTAATACAAGTCATATTTGTTCTTTTCCCTTGTTCTTCAGAATCTCATGGTATCCACATGTCCCAAGGTAGTCTTCATATTTATTAAAATGTGGAGTTGAGTTGTGGTTTTCTATTCTATTTCTTCTTAATTGTCAATATTTCCCTAACTATAAAAATAAATGGATAAAAGCTTGGCTACTCTGTGTTGGTGAATCAATGATGTGAACAAAGTTACTGGCTGGTAATACCTATCATATCTAAGAAAAATGTTTATATACTGCTTGAAAATGTATTCCCAATGTTTAATTATTGTAATATTAAATTATATGAAGGCATTATTGACACCAAATGTTGTAAGGCCTTTGGGAAGACATAATTGGTAGGCTATCCCACTTCCTTGCCAATATTGGTGCAAGCAGGACAATATTTTGAGGAAACGATTAGGCTCTTATATTAGGACTGGAAAAATCCAAGCTCAGCTAAAGGTCAATATCTCTGAGTCCAACTTACTTCACAGAGTTATGAGGAGGAAATGGTTCTCTTTTGCTCTTGGAGAAAAAAAGAAAGATATAAAATATTTCAGTCAATGTGCTGGTAGCAAAGGAAACAAAATCAAATAACTACAAAAGAGAATCAGCTCTATTATTGTACAAAAAAAGAACATAAGAGTAAGCCCCATTAAGTTCAGAAGAAAATATTTCTGAATATACATTTGTATTCTGAATACATATTCAGAAGAATACAATGTGTTAGAAGTAGACTTACTCAGAGTAGGCCCACTAAAATCCATAGGATTTGTTAGTCTAAATCCTACTGAGTTCAACCAGCATATTATGATTAAGTCTGGATCCAAGTCAATAACTGTGCAAATCAGTTTCTTTTCATCTATATTGTACTTCATGGGACTCCATGTTTGCATTTATGGATAAAAGGGATGCAGCTTCTGTTTCCTGTTATTATATTACTGTTTTTGTAATTAGCTTTGTATGCATATTAGGATACAGACAGTCCCCCCTCCCTCTCTTTCTCATGTATCTTTCTTGATTCCTTTGTTTATTCTTTAGATCAGTGTTTTTCGAACTTGGCAACTTTCAGATGTGTGGACTTCCACGTTCAGAATTCCCCAGCCAGAATGCTGGCTGGGGAATTCTGGGAGTTGAAGTCCACACATCTGAAAGTTGCCGAGTTTAAAAAATACCACTTTAGTGTCTTCTTTATACTCTGATGTTCTCTGCTAAGAAATTCTTTGTTTGGGGGATGTGTTGTTGAATTTAATTTAAATTTGCTGTCAAATGATCTAGTTTATTTTCATCCCAACTTGAGGCTGCTTATTGCATCAACTAAGAGGATGGATTTCTAAAGAGGTTTAATTAGAACTGGAGTGGAAAATATGCAGATTCATAATGGACTTTGTAGTTAGGCTCTGGTTAATATAACTTCCTGGCTTTGTCATATCATTCTACTTTTTTTGAAGCAACAAAGGCTATGTAGTATTTTTTCAGTAACAGGGTAAATCTAGTAATAGAATGAGATAGTTTTCAGACTGATTCTTTCCTCGGTCCTGTCTGTCTTCACATAATCACATTTCCTGGAAGAAGGATTGGCTGAAAAATGACTCTAAATCCAGCTTACAGTATTTCAGTGTAGAACTTGTGACATTATAGTACCAGATACCTGCTTGCTTGCTCTTTCTTTCTTTCTTTCTTTCTTTCTTTCTTTCTTTCTTTCTTTCTTTCTTTCTTTCTTTCTTTCTTTCTTTCTCTCTCTCTCTCTCTCTCTCTCCCCCTCCCCCAGATGCAAATGGCAATGATATCAAACTGAAAGAAACCACAACTCAAGTGTCTGCCTTTCACTTAATTTTCCAAACAAATTCCAACAACACATTAATTGTTTGTAACATTAGAAAGATGCAACAAGTCTCTGAAAGGACTCAGCAGGGAAGGGAAGGGAAGGGAAGGGAAGGGAAGGGAAGGGAAGGGAAGGGAAGGGAAGGGAAGGGAAGGGAAGGGAAGGGAAGGGAAGGGAAGGGAAGGGAAGGGAAGGGAAGGGAAGGGAAGGGAAGGGAAGGGGGATACTTTTATTTAGTAGTCTGGGTATAAATTCAAACTTGCTTCATTAAAAGTTTTCAGTTTGATCAGATTGAGTATTTGCTTAAAAAGTTAAAAGCAGAGCAATGGATCAACCTTCTTCAGAATATTATCTGAACTCCAATGAAAACTATTTGCATCTTATAACACTTTAAACATGATATTACATATGTTCAGATTTAAGTTGTGGTCATTAATATTGATTCATAAGAATTTTACTTTTCAAGAAAAATGAGAAAATAATTAAGAAATGTTCCTAGCTTCCTCAATCAATATAAAAAAATTAAGATGTTGTGTAATGTTATAACCATGTGTATGCATATAAAACCTGTGATAAATTTCATTCTGAGTGTTTTCCAGATGGCTATATCTTTTCTAAGCATAACATTGTCAGAATGAGGTGAAATTATGTTGGAAGAACCATACTGAAAATGTGTGTGTCCTGCTTTTTATGCGTGTATAAAGACCCTAAAATGCAATTGTTTTATTTTCTTTTAATCTTGCAAATAATTTTAAAAGTAGCAGTACTGATCCCATGTTCAAAGTCATTGTTAAAGACAATGAAACCATTGGCTTCTGGTTTTAATAATATATTTCAAAACTCTCTGCATCATTAATCATTTTCAGGGAATAAATGACACACAGTTTTCTAGCTTTAAGTCTTTATGAATAGCATTTCAGATTCATGAAGATACCTTCTTTCCAATACTGTTCAAGAAAATCTAGGGAAGCCAAAATAAAGTATTTAAAGATAATGGAAAGCCGGTAAAAAAGGTTATTTGTTTCAATTCAAAACAGGGATATTCTGTGGGGAAAAAAGTAAGTTTATAACTTTTCTTCCAAGATCACAATATATTATAAAACAGCTTTATTAAAAGTCAGCTCAGACAAACTATGGTGTGAGTTTTGAAATGCTGCAACACTTTTATGTGGTAACAACTGCTTATATTCATCTAATTATGAAAAGCAGAATATGTACAGTCATAATTTTGGTTGTACCTTCCTATTTGCTGTGGAGTGGTGAATGGTAGCTGTTGATGTACCCCATCTTCACTCAGCCTAGTGATTTATAGCTGACATAAAAACAATGCTCCACAAAATGTGTATGTTAATCCATTCATTTCACTTGAGATGAGAGGTTTTTTGCATGCAAAGGACTATCATAATTAAAATGCTTCTGGCAGCCTAAATGTTCAGTCTGGGACAAAAATGTTCATACATAAAATAATTTGATGCAAGCAAAATTTTCAGTTTGACTTACCATTTGTTCTTCAGTTGTACACATCTGTAGACTGAACATACGTTTATAAAAGATTATACAGATAAAAACAGAAAGATTCAGACATAATACATATTCATACAGAGACATAGCTATGGATAGGCGGGTGGATGGATGGATGAATGGGTAGATAGATAGGTAGACAGAAAGCATTTACACCCAAGGATTGTGCATCAGTGAAAATAGCTCCAGAACTTTGTATTCACACAATGCAAGCAAGGAATTCCACCTTTGTTTCTGTATTTAATTCTGTGTTCTGAGTCTGAATGATACAGCCAGTTATATTATTTCATGATACCTTATCCTTCACTTACTATACCTAATTGACAGATATATCCTTTTGTTACTTTGAAACTCCAACAAATCCTAAAACCCTGTTAGCTACAAACTGGAGTACTGAAAAATCTCTCAGCTCTTTGCATCCTGCTTTAGGGCTTTATGAAACCTGATATCTTAAGACCTCAGAAAAAAACTCTTCTGAAGGCAAAAGGAAGGATCCAATGTTAGATTGGAAACAAAGGTAGGGTAAGGGTTTAATTCAGTGCCCTATTTGGCTTGTGAAAACAAAGATAGGAAGGAGCAATAGCATTTTTTCTTCTTTCACCCTTCACTCCTACTGAATTCAATCAAAGGTAATTATTCTACACCCATTTTTGGAATAGCATAGAACTGCTTCTGGCCTGAGAACAGGTATGAGGTCTGAGTGGGCTGAAAATCACATAAACCCACTATCTCACCTGGTATATTCCAAGCATGTTCATGGAAGAGATTCTTCCCTTGGACTTCAGAAAAAAAAAATCTCTTGCAGAAATTTCTACTGCAGTTAAGATGAAGGTTTATAGGTCATAAATGAATGATCACACATGTCCTATAGCACCCTGAGAGTACATCCCGAGGAACCTAGGGTGAAGCCTAAGAGTTTCTTTATGATATATATTATCTCTCTTCCCCACAAAGAATTACTTGTGGTCTGGAAATTGAAATGTATGAGTATTTATTTCCACTCTAGATGTAAAATGTGGTTCAGGGTAATGGTGAAGAAGATATATACTGAAATTTTGCATGCACGTGAACCGAAACCACATCAGTTGGGGCTATAAATTTATGCTACTACATTTCTTCTTTGTTGTCATTTTTTCCTTTTCAATCCTATTAAATCGAGCTCACAAATATAATGTAGAAAAATGACCTGAAACATAAATGGAAGAAAAAATGTAACTTTTACAATAATCTGAATACAATTTGTCATTATGGAAAAAATGTATTATTTAATTTTATTGACATTTATACTACTTGATGAAATATTAAGAGATGAATGTTATGCATTGCATGGAAATTCTGTGCCTGTAAGAGAGGGTTGTCTTTCAATGTGGGGAGGAGGTTAAAATATTGGTTTAGAGATAAAGCATAGCAAGTTCTTGAAAGGAGTAGATGAATATTGAAGTGTATTTTTCCTTACTGAAGCAAAAAATGACATTGATGTGTCATGCTTCCAGTGAGCAATTAGTTTTTAGGCTTCTCAGAATTGTAAAAGAGACTTAGCTTCCTCAAAACGCTATTCTGGTTCTCTTTCATTTTCTGTTTGCTTTTGATAGAAAAATGTCTGGAAAGAACAGGATAAAATATTCTGCTGTTGCTGTCTCCCATTCAGCAGCTTTATCTAATAAGTAAGAGCTCTATGAGTAAAGGAACAGGTATCCCAGATCTTCTGAGTTGGATTAATAATGATTTAGACATCCTAGATCTTCTTTCCCATCTGATAGTAGGCTGCAACTTGAAATGTGCTTCTGAGGAACCAATTTTTTCTCCCTTTGCTCTTATTCAGGGCAGACCCTGCAATTAAGCAAAGAAAAGTGGTATTTTAGGCATCCGATGCTAATAAATGAGGAAAAGACACAGTTAGGGTCTACTCTTAGATATAATAAGTAGAGCACAATGTACTATTGTCAGGCTGTATTAAAAACATACCACCTTTCCTTTACCCCAAGCAGCAAAGTATTCCTATCTGGTGGTTAATTTATCACTAATTTGTACTAGTTCCTGGCAAATAAATTCTGCATTTTTTTTTCCTTACCT
Organism: Python bivittatus; assembly: GCF_059951505.1. Taxonomy (NCBI): domain Eukaryota; kingdom Metazoa; phylum Chordata; class Lepidosauria; order Squamata; family Pythonidae; genus Python; species Python bivittatus. The sequence goes on along the minus strand of NW_028277058.1, from coordinate 26,899,651 downwards.
GTCTTTAAATTGACAAGACTATTTGGTTCAGAAATTCTCACAAATGAGAAGAGACTGCAGGGGAACATCTCATGCATTGAGTATGGAGTTCCTGACTTTCTTTAAGTTCATAGCCATCAAGACATGTGTGTAAATGTCTAGTATTTGGGGGGGGGGGTATAATAATCTCTCCAGCAGCTTATCCAGCTTTCCATGCTTTAATAACTATTCAAGTCATTAAAATTCTCCTAGTGGACTTTTTCAGTACAGCCTTCACTATGGTAGAATCCTACCTTTGAGGAATTTCTTCTTACCCTGAAGTTATTCAGAAAAATGATTTCTACCATTTCTTTATCCACAGAGAATGTGTAATAGAGAATTTCAAATGACAAGTTGTGGCAAGTCCTACTGTATACATTCCAAAAGATGTATGTCTGATGGTATGTGGGCTTTGGATAGGCGCTTTGTTTCAATGAAGCTTCAAACAATGTTCAGCTTTGAAATAAAGCCATGAATACCCACTCCCCATCAATTCATACAAGCAGGTGCTTCAACTGACCAAAAGTTGGTCAAAGCACACTGGCCCTGTCATAATGTTCCACAAAGCTTAAAGATACAGCATTGTGACTTTGCATGTCAGCTACTTGCAATACAGCTTTTGAACTTCAAACATGCTGAATATATGAAGGGGGCCTCTGATACAGTTATGACCCAGTATATAAATAAATTGAATTCTTGTGATTTGATGTGTCAGTATTTGATGTGTGATTGCCCTGCTGTGACATAACTACATTGATATATCTACATCTCCACCAAAATTATCCAGATGTCTCCTTCAAAACATTGGTACAACTGTGTAAAATGGAATTCAGTAAGCTCTCCACATATGTGATGAATAAGTCAGTATAGATCAAACCTAATTCTTTCTTCTAAATATGTGTGCCCTTTAAATTCTTCAGAATTTGCAACTATACACTCCTGTTTATCTGAAGACAGAACTAAAACAAAATTAAATTTTTCTTGCCAATTATATCCATACTTCAAGCCAAAAATACAAAAACCCAGCTTGGACCCAACAGTAAAAATTAGAAATCAAAATTTAAATTCCTTTAAATAGCCACAGTGCTTAACTTTATTTATAGCAGACGACAACAGTATATGTTTCCAATGTTTCAGCAATGTTTGCTGTCTTTTTGAGGTTAGTTGCACTTCCCCATTTTCACAGATAAAGAAAACCATGATTTTTAAACAACCTGCAAGTTTGTTTATCAAATCCAAATATGGTTTTGTTATTTTTTTTTTCCGTCCATCACTGCTTCCACTATAAACATTTTAACACCAGTTACTGATTTTTCTCTACCTGCACCATGTAAATTGGCAAATCCTATTTGAAAGCCGAAGCATTTAACAGGGCAGAGTGAAACATCTGTCTTTGGAAAAACCGTAAATTAGTTTTATAAAGAGGCAATTCAGCAAAACTAATACAAATGATTTCACGCTTTTCCTATAAGCAGCTGGCTTTTGATTGCTGCACACAGTGATTCTCAACTTCTGCAATCTGTTTCATAAGAATAATTCTGCAAAAGTAAAAGAGCATAATGAAAAAATATGAAAGTGCTCATAAAGTCTTGTATGATTCAGGAGCTGGGCATCTGTGATACTGATTGCTCCAACTGAAATTTGCCCACCCAAGGAGTGCTGCTAGAGGGAGAAAACCTTGAGAGTCTCCCTCCCCATGCAGTAAGATGGGAGAGCACTCAAAGGTGAGCATTCTCTGCCAGAACTCCCCCATGTGGAATCAGTTACCCCCAAAATAGGATCAGCATCTTCCTTATAAAGCTGTTAAAACCTTGCTCTTTAGCCAGGCATTCAGCTATTGAGGTGTTGATGAGGTATGCACCCGGGGTGTTGGGGTACTTTTTATTGTCATTACAGTTCAAGCTGAAATATCTATACCCACAGACATACACATATACAGTATATTTGCAGATTTCATTGTCAGATAGATTTTTCAAGCTACTTCAGTTTGCTTGATTGAAGAGGCATACACTTGTAATGAACAAATAAGTACAAGTGAGAGTGTTTGTACATAAGACTGAATGCCATAACAGCAAAGAAAGTTTGTTTTTATAGCTCAAAGTAGATGAATCAATAGGAAACCTGTATACCAGTGAGAACAAAGGTTAGGGTTAGGGTTCAAGCAAATCAAGCAAATTATCCTAAGATCTATGCAAAAGAAAGAAATGCTTGAACAATAGCTATTCTGGCACAAAATGTCAAAACAATGATTGGCTAGATTTTCCTTGTACACACTTGTAGATACACACATATACATATACACGTATACTTCAACATCCCCAGAAATGCACAGAATCTGACACTGGCTGAAGAAATCTTCCTAACTACTATAACTCTTCTAGTTACAAAAATATATCTAAAATTATCAAGTCAGCAAAGCTGCTGACTCAAATTTTCTTATTTAGAAAATAAAAGCTCCATTACCTTTGGCCAAACTAGTAGTTTCATGGAATGCATGAATGTATTCCACATATCTGTTTTTAATATTTAAAGTGAACTAGTGAAGAATTCTGACTGAGCTCATAAAGATGGATTTAACTTTTCCTCCTATACTGTGGTACTAATGTCACTCCCAGCCCTAAAACTGATATTTGCCTGGAAAAGACAGCTGTCATTGGTACCAAGTGGGTAGGAGGGAATAGTGAAATGGGTGAAGAAGAGGGATTTACTTTGGGGAGTTGATTGTACCATTAAGTCAGTGTTGACTTCTAGGAACAATATAGACTTTCTCCAAGACAATCTGTCCCTAACCTGGTCCTTCAGGTCTTTCATCAGGGCACCCATCACTAAACTTCCATCTCTATGTGCTGCCATTCTGATCCTGACTGGAATTTCTCAGATTGCTACTTAAAATTTTTAAAGCTCAAAGAACTAAACTTTTTCATATTATAAAATAATTTAATGCACTTTGCAGCTCTATCAATGTTATATTTGGCATTAACTGCACAACTTAAGCAACTTTATGTTCAATAACATCTTAGAAATCAAATTTAACATTGTTATATATTTTTTTAATCTTAAAAGGTTTAACTTATCTTAATCATCACAGTGTTATCAGTTTCTAGTTTCCATTGTATAAATATCTCTGTATTCAGTTACTATCTGTACTCTATAATGTATTATTCATATTCCAATATCAAAGGAGAGATACTTCTGCAGCCTAGACAAATATACCAACTCAAGTCTTTGGGATACATTTTTTCTATAGTTTCTCTAAGGCTGGATTTGTTTCATTATAGTAGTGAATCCCTTATAAGAACCAGAAGATCATCTGTGTGTGTTTGTACATAGGGATAGATTCAGATTTAATCATATTAAGAATAGATTCACCGAAATTAAGATCAAAATTAGTCATACTTAAATCATGTTGATTACAATGGCTGGATGATTACTTGATTACTTAAGGCTAGATTCAACCCATAATTTTTGTTCTGGAAAAATTATCTTGCTAAACAAAGTTTCATGCTTTTAATGTCTCTTTTATTACATATTTTGTTATTGGAAGAGCCTGTCTGAATTGCTAATTTGGGAAAAAACTGCCATTTTTTAACATGTGTACAATTTCTAAATAAGGTGTTCAGACAATCCTTGAGCTGGGTACCTCGTTTAAGGGCAGAATTAAATTGATTTTGCTGCTGAATCCCTGTTGTTCCAAGAGATCAACTGCCAATTAGATACATGCTAATGAGAATTATAAACTGGATTAAAAGCATTAGCACCTCCTTTCTCAAGTGGGAAGCCATGCTGAGTGCTCAGTGGCCATCCTGGAATGTACCCAAATATTTGCTGGGTGACTACCTGAGCTCAGCTGGCCTTAATATTCTTCTCTGGCTTTCCATTAGGATTAGTTACAGGGAAAAACTATCATTGCTCTTAAATCACTAAGAAAACACTAATTTGTGACCTCTAATTACTTTCAGCCAAAGCAAAACAAAGAATGGGGGTCAAGTTATACAGTTCTATTCTGTGTCAAGTACAGTTAGAACATCCACTCAGATAGCAAGTATGAGAAATGTATTCTTACAAATATTAAGATGAAATGAGGTGAAAGATGCCTGCACAACATCTGGAACAAAATGAATTATAGACATGTCAGCTCTTTATCAGTTAAGTTGTTTATGAATTTGGGAGGTATGCTTTCAATTGCTCAAACTCAAATTGTACTGATCACAGTGTGTAAGTGGTCCCCCCCTTTTTTTTTTTTTATTTCAATACAGCTCTGCGGTAGAATATTCTGGAATAAAACCTTGGGATCATCTCTAATAAGTTATGGTAAACCATACTTCAGATATGACACTTGGCCTGTAGCAGAACTAATGGTTTCCAGAGTAGCCATATTGTAGGGTCAAAATAAAAGCTAACATATGTATGATAGTGTAAACCTCCATGTGTCCCACTTAATCATATCCTAAGGTATCTAATGATACATTTGACAAAGTGAACTGTAGATTCTCAAAGCTTATTCCATAAAGATTTTCAGCTTTATGAGACACCAGAAGGTTCTTTGATATTTTCTCCACATACAACCCAGATTACAGTGATGACTGCAAACATTACTTGTGTAATGTTCCAATTGCTGTATAAATATCTGCCTTTTTATAACAGACCTATAATCTTTGGAACTCTAGCTTGTTATGCAGAGGTCCTTTAAGAAAAAGAAAGAAAACAATGACAGTTATTATAATTATAGTTCTCACATTACATTTGCATGTATCTCCAAATGTGCACCAACTTCTCTAGTTCCCATCAAATTCAGAAGATGTCAGCCAAGTTCTTGTGAGATCAGCAGGACTTAGACATGCAGTTGAGTGCACCAGTCCAATCAATTTTTGCATCAGGATGTGAATGTGCTGAGCTTCATATGGGAAACCACCAGTATTCTTTGCCTGACTAGATTTGGATGAATTATTTTTGGAGTATACTTTATTTAGATAATGTAAACAGCCATATATACAGTGATCCAACAATACATTTCAAGTCAAACATCTGCCTTTTTGTCTTTCTAAGGATTAGCTATATCAAAATGATTTCTTAAAAATGAAAGCATAGCAAAAATGCAATATCATCATTCAAAGAAATGAAATCCTGGTAGAGTATTCTCAGAATACATATTACAATGATAACTTCTTGTATTTTGTTACAAGAATTCTACTAGTAAAGAAATTGTCTGTAACTGTGGCAGGAGGGAATAGAGGAAACACACACATGCACACAAACACACCCTCACACATATACACATCCTATAAATATTCATCTCTAAAAATTTCACATTTTATGTAGCTCAACAATGCCTTCCACATCTCTGGGAACTTAGCACCCTGCTGGGACATTTGAATAGCCAGATCTTATCTTCTAGTCTCCAACATGCATCCAAAAACCGAAGCTTTCTACCACAATTATTTGTTTAGGTTAAACTAGGCTAGCCAGCTGTTTTATTTGAGGGTTGAATTGTTAAGAAAGTGGTTTCTGATTTGCTGGCTTAATTGTTGCCATTAAGGATGAAACATACATGCATACATATATTTAAAATATTTTTATGCCACTTCCCATTTTTTTTTAAAAAAGTCAGGAAGCATTTCATGCTATTGAGAAAGCTTTCTCCACTACGTTCTTAGCTCTTATGGATCACGGGTTCTATTAAAATTTGAGACTTAGCTGTTAGTCTGGGTCTAAGAGGCCAAGGTGCATTATCATCTTCACTGCAGTGAACTTTCCATGTGCTCTGACACCCAAGGTATACCTAAACAGATAAGATGTAACTAAGTTAGATTGAGGTCATTGATTGTGTTTGGAATTCTTTGCAATTATTGCAATCCCCTCCTTTCCCTTTCTAAATAAACTTTTTTTTTTATGAAAGTCTTCCTCATGTGTGGAGAAAAACCCTAAATTTTTAAATGAGAGACTTAGAGATTAACATCTTGTGACTTTGCAGATGCAGGAGGACTACATTGTATTCTTGTGCAGCAAAGCACAGAAACATGGTTTATATTAATATTAAGAAACAGTCACGTAGCTCAATACTGTTGCTAGTGATTACTCACAACAATTCAGGATTTTGGATGAGAGTATTTCCCAGACCAACCTGGGGATGACAGGGATCGTGCTTGGATTTTTTTTTTCTTTTTTTCTTCTTTACATTCTATAATAAATCCTTCACTGCAGATGAATATTTTATCTAGGCAGATCAAAGAATGAAAATGGCAGCTTCAAAATCCACAATATCAGAAATCCAATATAGGTACAGACAGACAAAATGCTTTCATTTACATAAGTGCCATTTTCAAATAATCAATCAATCAATCAATAATTTTAAAAATCAAGAGTCTGGAGGAATGTCTATAGTTGACCCTATTTTTCACTGTTTTCATTCCTCAGATTTTAGAAACCTTTTGAAACATTGCCCAACAGTCTAATTTGTCTCCTGGTAAAGTAGAGTTAGGATATGCTATCTAATTACAAACACCAAAAAAATGTTTTTATATTGTTATTTTTCATAGGTCTGTGGGCATTCTGCCATATAATGATCTTAAATTCCACCACATACACTCTCAAACTCTTCATTATTATTCTAACCAATACCTGCATCACTGCTATTTATCTTCAAAACATGTTTTGTCTTCTTTCCATCTACCTTCATTTATACAGAAGCACTATGTGGTCCTTGGCATAAACTTGTGCTTCTGATGGTTTTGGCACATGCAGAATGTTAACTTTGCTAACCCAAATAGATAAATATACTAGCCATGGAGCTGATGTTTGATTATCTATTTTTAACATCATTATAATGATCAACAAAATAATTTGGAAACAAATATTTATAACACTACAAAGTTGTAAGACCAGAGGTTGGCATTTATTCTCCTAACATGTGTTTCATTAAGACTCAATTAATTTTACAGGTAGTCCTTGCTTACCAACCACATTGGGACTGGCAATTCTGACACTAAGCACCGCAGTCACTAAGCAAAAAATCACAAGACCGCACTGGACTTACAATGTCATTTCTGCTTCTGTTGCTAAGCAAATGACCACAATCATTAAGCAAGACATCACGTGACCACAACTTGCGATTTCACTTCTGTGTTCTCCATTAATTCTGCTTGTTGGAAGTCAGTTGTGAAGTGCGGGCTGCTGCACTTCACAACTGTGCAGGATGACCACAGATGCTGCGACAGCCATAAATGCGAAGATTGGTTGCAAAGCTGTTTTTTTTTTCAACTGTCGTAACTTCAAACAGTTGCTTAACAAGGTAGTCAGTAAGTGAAGACTACCTGTATTATGCTGTCACAGAAGTGTCAAAGTTTCATTCCAATGCTTCAAATGACAGTAACAGGAATATGCAGAGTGTTATATAAAATTAGATAAAAGCAATGTAAAGTACAATATGTAACAACAAAAAGGAAAACATGGATTTCTGTCTTCCTGCACTGTCTGCTTTTTTAGGCACCAGCATTATACCATGCAGAATTACAAACAGAATTTTTTCTACAGGCTATGTGATTTGGGAATCTCAGTCTGGAAGTAAATAGTTTACCCAAAAATCATCTGGAACATTTCACTATTAAGGATAATATTGGGGTGTTACAGAAGTCTCTAAAGAAGAAATAGTACAGAAAAACACAGGCCGATGATTCTATCACACCTGCCCTGCGTGCTCAAAATCTAGAACAAAATTGTGCAGAAAGCTTAGAGGTATAACAATTGATCATTATGTGCTTACTAGTATCTATAAGATGTATGAGAAAAACAATCAAGGGAAAATGTAATGCATCAAGCCAACATTCTGATGTGGTCTCTATTAAAAGAGTGGTTAAACAAGATTGCACTATTACCCTGCTGTTATTTAACATTTACATTAATTCTATGTTTGGTAATTTAACTAAAATAGAATTTCATTCACCAAATATTGAAGATAGACATGTAACATGTAAGTATACACAAATGATGCAGTGAACCTATCATTGCCATATATTAGCACTGACTGCACAGCAGCTTAAAGTTATGTTAGCCTTACAGGTGGTATAGTGCTACCCAATCTTTCTTGGTTTTAACAAATTCATGATCAAACCAGGGCTTTTTGTTAGGCTAGAGAGAAAGATGGAGATGAGAGAGAGAGAGAGAGGGAGAGGGAGAGGGAGAGATTCATGCCCTAAAATAATCTGCTCTTATAACACATTTAAGCTTAATAAATCTAAGTTCTAAATGCCTGAGTGAGATTTAGGCCAGCATTTTTTTTTTTTTTTAGTCTTTAGGATGATAATCTACTAGGCAGATTCTTCCACTGAACTGGAAGATGCTGACATACTTTAAAATACAGAACCACACCACTTGGTCCCATTCTGGCACTGAAATCACCATCCATTATCATATGGTTGGGTAAGACTCAAAATGAATGTAGAACCAAAACATTCTGCACTGTATCAGTTAAGGAGTGATATAATATTGTAACATATTACTTGTAAGAGGAAAATTTTAAAAATCAAACAATTAATGCCATATTTCCAAGGGCTTTTTACAAAGCAGCTCCTATATAGTCCAGAGCAAAACATATTTGCAGATGATTGGACTCAAAAATAGGTGGTCATGTAGAATTATGTATGCCACTGAATGAAAAGATAATAATTCTAAATTCCCATGGCATGTGCCCAAATACTTTTACATGCTTAAATGATGTTTTTGCATTGACATGCCTGTAGTTGGTCTCTGGATATCTGCAGTTCCTACAGCTTTAATCAGTCTAAATGCTATAAAATTAAGAAAGATTGTTGTTGGTGGAATTTCATATATAGTCTTGTAACTGCAGATATTGAGTAACCTACAATAAGGGATTTAGCTGGAAAGCAACCACTGTAGTTAATATAATGACAGATTCCATCTGTAATAAGAATTTGGGACCATTGAATTCATATGTACTCAAATGAAATAGAATGATCAATTGGTCTGGAAAAGTGAATGCATGTTGTGGTAATAGGAATTACAGTCCCTTGGGCTCCAGATGATTCATTCACTGCTATTCCAGAATCTTATGGAAGTTGCTCTGGGGCAGATTTTTGCATTTAGCCAGTCTATTCCTAATCTTCTGGTTGGTTGATAGACACAGATTTTTATTAGCCTTGTTACCTTAAACTGACTTTGATGGGCTAGTTATCTGTAATATGGTTTTGAGGGTTCCATTTATTCTTATTGGCTGGTTAGCTAGTTGCATTTATGCATATGTGCATGAGAGTTTCTGAGAGGTTCTACAAGTATTTGGGGGGGGGGATTTTGTGTACATTTAGCATGACCCTAATATAGCAGGTAGAGACTTGTATCTCTCTAGGTGTTGATGAATGGCTAATGAAGAGGGATGCTAGGAATTATAGTTCAGGCTGAACTATCAATGACAAATTCCCACCTTCATGAATATGTCTTTTGTTCTGGTAAAGGCTGCACATGGATTATAGGATCATGCTCACTAAGATCAGGAAGGTCCTAATATGCCTTTTTAGTTGCCTGGCTTTATTTTCAAATTTTATATTCCATCAATCTATGTGTCCTTTATAAAAGCTTAGTGAAAGTTCTTCTGCTGAAATATGCAAAGCTTGGACACTCCAGATACATGTAGACACTTTCCTGACAATTAAATCATCACTCTAGTATGACAATCCACAATTATATTTTTAAAGGGAGCAGTCTAGAATCTTAACAGGAAACAGAATCAAATGTTGAAGTGTTCAGAATAGACCAGTAGATTTTAACAGTAGTTAGGCATCCCTCATGATATTGTTTCCTCTTTTAAGTACCTCTAGCTACTTTCTCAAGGGCATATATTCTGTTAGTTGAGTTTCAGTTTAGTCAGGTAGCCAAGAATCCAAAACAAGTTTTCCTCAATCTGTAGAGTAAAACAAGCGATTTCTTTGTTCTTCCCCATACTGAATATATCAAGAATCAAGTCCTCTTTGAGTTAACTATTCAACCTTCTTCACCACAGGATTACATTTCAGGATTATTGAACAGACTCCAAGAATCACCTAGAGTGCTCTTGGCTCTCAAGTCCATTCCCTATGTTCCTCCTTAGCACCCTCCATTTCCTCCTCTTGTAGAAACCAGGACCAGCTGGGACTGAAGACCAATACATATCAAGGCAGCTGGGATTATTATTTGACTTTAGATAAAAGTCCAAACAATAAGTGGCCTCCATTCACATTCCATTTCCAGGTATTCATGTCTAGTAAGAAAGTGAGGCCCCTGGTTTCCCTCATTTTGAAATAAACTGAATAATCTGATTTTAAAAATTGACTCTTTTAAACTAATTAGAGGTTTTTATATGATTATTCCCCATATATTTAATACCTTCACCTTTTGTTCATATTAAATATTACAATTCAGGAGCACTTTTTGGAGGAGTTCTGAAGGCCTGGTATAGAAGTTCAAATGATGGATTAGGACCATGTAAAGCTACACTCATATTCTGTCTCCTTTATGAAGTTTACTCATTATCCTTGGTCAGTTATTGTCCTTCGTCTTATCTAGTTTTATGATAATGTGTATAGGAGACTTTGGTCATCATTTCTACTTGGAAGAAAACTTAGAGACAGAAAATTGGCAAGTACAACATTAAAAGTCATATTGCTTCAAGTGTTATTCTGTTCAGCAGAGTTCATTCATACTGCTGGTTTCAGCTACCACTGATCAAATACAGATAAATGATACGAGGTGCATGCATGTATGAAAATATCTAAGGAGATGAAAGGGAGAATTGAAGGTTGGCAGAAGAAGCAATGGGGTTTTGTGTACACCAATATGAAATGCTTGTAGAAAACAGTCTGATCACAGCATGGAAAAAGAGAAGGAAGAAGACTGACTGACAGTCTTGTTCTCTAAAATTGGCATTCCCTATTGGAGAATTTTCTTCATTCTATACTCTCACCTCATGTGGCTTTATATTTCTCATTTTTGCCTTCATCCTTAGAGAAGGAGAGAACATAACAGAAAGATCAAATAATTCTGACCTAAAAGCATATGCTTGGAAATTCTCTGGTTCTTTGGAAATTCTGGACCACAAAAAGATTGTCTACGGGACTAATAAATCACACTGTTTTTTAATTTATAAACTGGATATTTATATTTGTGTATATACATCTGTGTGTGAGTATCCATATATGTCTGTCTGCATGTACATATGTATATGTATGCACACACACACACACAACACACACAGAGTAATTAGAAAGAATCATTAACTGTAATTCTGATATAATGAGGTTATTTCTCATAAGCACAGTTCAGCTGGATTGTAAATTAGGTGAGGACATCATAACTTGATCACAGGATTCAGTGATGTGTTTCTAATCAGTTTTCATTCTCCATCCTATTGCCAAAGGTTTCTGTTTCTGTTGCAACAATTAGCCAAGAACAAAACTTGATACTATATTTGTTGGTTTTCTTGAGTGTCACAAATTTATAGTATTAGTCACTGGCAACAGTGTGCTCTTTGTGACTCATATATAGTATTTAATGAAGGCACAGGAAACCTGAAAAGAGAAATATGGATCCAAGGAAACCAGATCTAAATTAAATAGAACAAACTTTTTGGCCTGCTGTCCAGGAGATATATTCTGTTTAGGCAATGGGGCACATTTTATCCAATTTCAAAATATCCTACAACTGCAAAATTAAAATATAAAAGAATAGCTTATAATTATATTTTTTAAAAAAATTCTCCCAGAAAGAGTTCTTGTTTCTTTTTAGCTTCAGTTAACTGTGTGAAGCTATGATTTTGTGTGTGTGTGTGTGCATGCGCATGTGTTTATATTGTTACTTACCCTTGAAACGAAATATGAGGATCTTTCAAAAAATATGCAAAGAAGTCAACACCTGGCCATTTTTAATTAAAAATTTGATCACAAAATTTTATTACATATATGTATATATATAATGAGCATGTTAAACATTTGGGGATTAGTCTGTTTGCCTTTTCTCAATTTTACCATGAAAACCAATAACAATTGGCAGATGTGGTTTCCTAGGCAAGACTGTTGTGGCAATAGAACAAGTAAAGCTTGGTGGCAGAGTGGTCAATCATTTCACCAACCAACTAAGGCTGAGCCAGTGTTTAATTTACTATCTCCTAGGAAATGATTCTGGCTTCAACAACTCACTTGCATTGAGGTCTTTGAATATCTAGAGCAAAGACAAGCATTTCAGATTTAAATATTTTGGCAGTATCAACTTTTCTTTTTTTTTATCCGCGCTCAGTCGTTACCGACTCTGCAGTGACTGCTTTTGGATGAGTCCTTGCAGTTTTCAAGGCAAAGTGTTTCGGAAGTGGTTTGCCAGAGCCTCCTTCCTAGAGCAGAGCCCAGCTGGCAAGCGCAGGAGGCGGAGTTTCCGTTGCTTTGCGCCCTTTTCGGGCGAGCGTGGCTTCCGCGCTACCGGCAACTGCTCCTGACTCCTTTTGCAAGGCGCCGCCAGCATTTTTCCTCCCACCGGAGTGAGAGTACCCATTTATCTACTCACGTGAGTTTTCGAACTGTTGGGTTGACAGGAACTGGGGAGGAAACAGGAGCTCACCCTGTTAACTTGAAGGCTGGACTCGAACCGCTGAAGCATCGACCATTTCTGGCCGGCAACTTTCAGCGTCATTAAGCCGCTGCGCCACCGCGTCCCCTTAGTATCAACTACAGATTTACAAAAACCACCTTGCTAGGCAGATCTTAGGATATTACTTAGTTACTGGAAAGGTCATTTGATCTCCATATTGGAAGAATGGCTATCTAAATTATGAAGTATGCTTTGATGTGTAGAATAATGTTGTATCTTAAAAGTAAACTTGATACTGAATTCATTTCAAACTGGAAATCATTCCTTAACTACAGCTTAATGCGTGGATTTTTACCACATATCCAAAATGTGGGTTTCTCTATACATAGGGTCCATATTTCAAATTTACAGGATATCCTTTACAACGCCTTGTTAGGCAGTGATGGAGGTATGAGCTCTGACAACCCTAATGTTTAGCTATGAGGATGACTTACACCAAAAGAACTAGGTGATTTCTCCAGAGAACATATGAACACTAATGCCGTCTCCTGAAAGTAAGGCAGAGCTGGAACAGCTCCCCAGAGTAGGGCTCCTTTCCCACAAGGTATCTTTGATATGACACACAAAGAAGGATATAGCAATAGTAGCCAGAGATGAGATAAGTGATAGCACTCTTAGCCACTTTACTAATGCCATTATGGGTCATGGCAGTGGTAGTGTGATGGAATGGAATTATGAAGGCCAAGCTCAGGGAGATAAACATTTTCTTAGCTTGCCAGAACTGTGTGAGAGGAACAAGAGGATGAGACTGGCACCTCCCTGAGGAATTCACACTGTTGTGGCTGGAGGACTTTGGGAACTGGGGTTTTAGTCTGGGAAGATCTTGCTAGAGGTTGTAGCTAATAAACATAGCTGGACTGAATTGGCATTGTCTCTTGGAGTTCCTTGGGCTAGGCCTGACAGGTAGCCAGAAATAATAGTGTGTTGTATCATTTCATACACTGTTTTGTTGCTATGAGGCTGTAGTTTGGGAAGTAAGTTCCACTGAAGTTGGTCTACAGGATTACTATTTAGTCATTCATAATTGATCCAATTTGTAAGTCAACTTTGTTTAATTGAATACTCAAGGTGGTTAAGAGCCTTGAATACATTTGCTATACTGCCACGTATTTTTTTCCCCCAAAGCTTCCCTCTCAATGTCAAAGGAAGAATGCTTGAATGATCAGAAAGTGTGACAGCCATGTTAATTATTAAGAAGACTAATTGCAGAAAAAATGTTTCTCTGATTAGTTTCTTGGATTGGGTGCCAGCAGATGGCAATTTTACAACTGGAGAAAATGATACAACTATACTCAACTGAGAAAAGACATATATAATAACTAGTCAATAGGTCAATATCCTAGCAGAGCAAGGGAAATTTTCTGGAATTTTAGGGTAATTTACCTAATCCAGTGTTGTCCAAACTTGTCCACTTTAAGATGAGTGGACCATAACTCCCAGAATTCCCCAGCCAGCCATGCTGGCTGGGGAATTCTGGGAGTTGAAGTCCACTCATCTTAAAGTGGCCAAGTTTGGACAACACTGACCTAATCATTCTAGGGAGGCATTTTTTTCCCCAAGTCACTTTTAACCAAACATAGTGAGTAACATTTGTTATACAATAAAAAAAGGTTGGTGTTAGGTGAGTCCTTAAACTCTAAGCTTTGATCTATGCCACATGCAAACATTTTTAAAAATTTAATAACAGAAATAAAAGATGGCAGTACTGCAGCCTCAGTGGAAACATAGGGAGAACAGAATGGAGAAAGAAAGAGAAAGATCCTCTAAAAAGGTGAGAAAATGGGTTGAAGAAAGCAAGACTAAGCATCAGGGAATGCAATTGTATTGATCTGATACACTTTTTTTGAGAGCAACTTATATTCTCTGTGAGCAAAAAGCAGCTCTCACTTTATACTCACAATAACCTTTTGAGGTAAGGTGACTGTGAGAGAATGATTGGCCCCAAGTCACCTGGTAAATTCCGTGGTCTTGAGGCCCAAAAAGAGCATTTGTCCCAGGACTTCCTCTGACCACTGGAGCAGGGCTAACCTTTAACTTCTGGAGTTACAGCTAGAACAGAAGAAAGGCTGGAACCTTGTTTCCATTCAGCTTGCCACAACATGTAGGGAGAGCAAATTCTGTAAGCCAAGTTTTATCTTCTATAAATCTTTTAACTATGAGGTAAAGCTACCCTTCTCCCTTTACAAGAGAGAAGGAATTCTCATCAGGAACTATACATTCCCTTATGGTCACGCTGTTCAGTGACTAAGCTGGTTGAGGTTATACAAATGATACAAATGATACAAATTATACAAATGATAGGTTAGCAATATTTTAACTAGCAGCTTTTTGAAGTACAAGGCATGAGTGTTTCCCAATGTAAGAATAAATCATTTGCCTACCCAATTCATATCTGTCTGCAGATTTAATCTGTCTGAATGTGTTGCTTTCAGTGAAAGAAACAAATAATTTCGGATGCACCTTCAAATGCACCTTCAAGTAACTGCATAGTGCACTCAAAATAATGTAGTGCAGGTAAGTAGGTAGCATTCAGATATAGCATGTTTAGATTAGCATCCTTGGTCCAGAAAGGATGCTTCTATATGCAAATTACTTTGGACAGATACGGTCAGGAGGTGTAGTGCAAGAAAAAAGAGTCAATGGAGAGGGAAATTTCCCATTTGTGCCACAGCAGCAAGGATAGCCGCCACCACCATCTTAACAAAAGTAACTGAAAAAGACACAGACTACATTTTCCCCCATGGATGTGCATATATTAATTACTTTCTTTAAAAAATATCACGTACAACAAATACTTTTCAAATACTCATAATGACATGCTGGAACCATTGGACATGCTCAAGAAGAGAAATAGATGAAGACCTTGAAACTATAAAATGAACAAAGAAAAAAATCCCAGAGCCCAACATATCAAATGAAAGACGTGGATCTTGTAAGTGAATGTGCTGCACTTCAAGAGTTGAAAGGTCAGATATAAGACTGATGAAGTGAACTCACTATACAGCCAATATATGACTCGTGGAGGAGGTTAGCTCTTTTATCATGTATCTGTTGCAACAATATGCAACACAGCATTGTTGAAATTCTTCCAAATCTGAACATATGTTTTGGTACAGCATGGAAAAAAAACAGCAATTTTATTTTTCTCCTTGCTTAAAATATTGTAGAAGATGAAGTTAAAAATATTTAAAATGTTAACTAAAAGAAAAGCTTTCAAAGAGGATGGAAAACTTTCTATAAGGGGGTCAGAAGGACAAAAGTACAGTTATTCTGGGGACAATGGAGCTATTCACCAGCTTGTTAGTTTCTATTTATATTTTTATATGAAAAATAGTGCCACATCACTGATGTCATAGCAAAGTTCACACACATTACAACATAGATACATAAACTGTTGATCTGTACATATTGTTTATAGTAAGATGTAAATAGATTGGTATCCTTTTTAGTATCCATCCCAACCATTAGTTATTCTTTCATCAGGGAAAATATATTTGACATGCTGCTATTAAAATAAGCAAGCTTGTTTAAAATTCAGTAAAGGAATTTTAGATAGTGAATAATTGCTTGTTTTTAAGAAAAATCAAATAAACAGCATGACCCAGACCTCTTTTTATAGAGAAATTAGAACAATTGTTCTAGGACCACAAATGGAGTGGGAAATTATATCCAAATAACAGTTTAGATTAAGGCCATTTCCAGATACCCAACCTTTCCATACCCCATTTTTGTGATCTCACAACTAAAATGAAGTAGGGCTTCAGGAAACTGTTCTGATTATTTAAATTATCAGGGTCTGTGAGAATGGGCAGTTTGTAGCACTAGCAGGGAACATATCATAATTTGCCAGTTATTGGCCAATAGATGAACATGGAAATAGCACAACCAACCAGTGTACCACTAACTGGATGCATCTCACCCAGTCCTTCATTGGAAAACAAATCCTTTCTCACTTTAAAAAATAGTACATAAAGACTCTCTCATGAAAACACCATTGAGATCCTTTTCTACTCTGCAGTGACCTTTATAGTGTCAGGCTCTCCCAGTTCAAGAGGGAAGCTAAGATGAGGCTGCTTCCTCAGGAAATAAAGAACATGGTTAAAAACAAAGATTTATTGCAAACAGATTAGCACCTATTAAAACATCTCAGCACCATGGACTGATAGAGGAGAAATCTAACAGATTAAAATTATACTACTGTATTTTTCAAGTCTTCCCCTGGCCAGTCTAAAACTCCTCCTTCTGAAGTTTCTCCAATCCCACCCCACCTCCAATTCGAAGGTTGTAATGTCTTTGCATTCTTTCCCACAATAGGCAAAGCATTGTCTCAACCCAAGAAAGCTCTTCCTTTCCCAATAACCTGTCAAGAGGTTGCTCATTTGCACAAAGCTTTATGACTACAGCAAGAAGAAGCCAAGGCCAAGCACAACAGTAGCCACACAGTGGTGGTACTGATAATTCCCAGCGGTTGCAGTTTGCTTCAAGTTCAAATGGCACACATCCCACCTACCCTGTGGAATCATCAGGAAGATCAATAATTTCATATTAACTGATCAAACAAATAAAATGTAATTGAAACAATTATAAACCCTGAAGCTCAACGCTGCCCAATTGTAACAATTGCTTCATTTCTTTTTCCCCTCACACATCCTAGATAATGGACTTTGACTTCAATGGACCAGTGGGGAAAAAAAGAAATACGCCAAAAGAGGAGGCAATGAGAAGAAAATTTGAAAGTGTTCTGCTCTTGGTTTTTTCTCAGATAATTAAAAAAGCGCTAGATGGAACTCTATGTTGAGTAGGTCTTGCATAGGGTTGTGCTTCTGAGAAAATTCCTACTTGTTTCTAAATCATTATGAATATTCAATGATAAAAAGCAATTTTCACAATTAACATTATCTCATGTTGGCTTAAGCATCACAAATCCAGGCAATGGGAAGCTAAAACTGTTGACATAACAGATGTGCCCAATTTTGTGCAATGTCACAGACTGTGCTTGTTTGAACTTACTCAACTTTCCTTAGTCTTTCAGGCCCAAATCCAGATTGCAAGAGGGATATAGTTGTATTCCAGTCAAAGCTTCAGTCTGCCATTCTGACTTCAAAGATACTCATGGAGTATATTTGGGGTCAGTCTCATCCTCCCTACAAGAGTGTTAATGTTATCTTACATATTCCTTTTGCAGGGGGCTATTTTAAACAGTGACTGTGTATGTGGTAGTTCACACAACTGTATGTACACTCACTCAGCTCAGAATGTGATCAATACTCTGTTTGATGTAGAATTGCCAGTTTCAACCTCTCACATGAATGGATGAAACTCTTGGTGACAAAGAATGCCATGATTAAATATTTGTGAAACATAAAACAGACATATCAAGGAGAGTCATTAAAAACAAAGACAATTAGTCAGACTAGAAAAACAATATGTAGAGATATATATGTCTAGCCTAGATACACACAGTAGCTATAGTCTGGAATCATTTACTTGTGGATTACTTTTTATCTATTAATAACATTTGAAAAATGACTCTGCACCCTAAGCCTTGTTTCATGAGACAAGAATAATGCAATCTTGACTACTCTTAATAACCTTTCCATGATCATAGCTCTTTAAAGCCTAAGCTGTTCTGTTTCAATGGGCCTTTTAGGGTTTCCCCCACCAGTTGAGTTTAAAGAGGAAATATATCTAATAACACACTTTCTGGAGGGTAGCAGTTAAAATCTTTAGACTGTAACTTTTACTCTAGGACAAAAGGCCAAGTCAAAAACTGTCTTCAGATGTTTATATATCACAAAATCACTGTTGTTGTTTATTTCTTTTGTTCTGGTTTTACACCAGTCTTCTTCCCAAGTCAGCCCAGAATAGTATATGGAAGAACAATCAAGAATAAAATCATCAAACATAGAAAGAAAAAACCCCACAAAAACTTTAAAGAAAGTGTCACATTAGAGAGTTGATAGCAAGTGTGAGAGGCATGGAACCCATTGTATATATTTGGCCAGATTCTTATATTATCAGAATGGAGAGTTTGATGTTTCCTCAACTTCAACTCCTGCTGCTTTGAATAATGTAAACTTCCCTTTTGATGTCCTATTCCTACTGTGGTTTCTGTTAACTGTGAGTGCTCCCATATTGAACTGGGCATATGCAAAGAATTCTGCCTTTAAAAATATGCCCCTAAAGCAAAAAGGGGACAGTTGTTTATCAGAATCCAGTGCCAGAAAAGAGAGATTGTTGGAGCATGTGAAAACAGAAGTGAAGGCATGTTGACCACACTGATCTTATTTCCCCTACCCACTTCAAGGATCTAGAACTGGCAGAAATAATTTGAAATGATATAACAAAAGAAACCATAAGATTTACTTTCAATTTTCCCTTGGGGGAAAATTGGAGGAAGAAAGATCAAAGCAGATATAGGCTTGCAATACACACACAAACACACACACACACATACACCCATACTTGCATTATATATACACACACAGACACACAGACACATATCTCATACAGATTATATTTAAATAGAAATAAAGTAATACTCATGCTAAGACCTACCTAATCCTCACTGTTGATGGACAACTACTATATCCCTTTTCTACATTTTTATGGTTTTTTAATCTTCACTTCAGTGTTATACTGGACGTATCTTCAAATCAAGTATGTTTTCAAGTAGAAGATTTGCCCCCAGATAAAGAACTTTCATCTGCAGAGTGGGACATATAGCCACAGGATCTGAACTATGCACATGATGTATGTAAACAGAGGTTGCATTACATACATGATGCATTACAGGGGAAGATAGTAATGGAGGGCATCCACAGTTTGAAAACCACTGTTCTGAATACATAACTTTGTTTTTGTACAATCGTTAAAATAGATGACCTTCAAATCCCTCTGAGGTCCAAAAAATAATATAAAAGTCTACAGATGATAATTTGACAGTTAATAAACTCTTCTTCCTTCTTCCCTGGAAGCCATTACAGTCTCTTTTCATTTTTAGCATTGGTAAAATTGTGTGGGTCCTAACTATGCCATTTGAGTGAGTTTCGGCACACTGGAAGGTAAAGTTTTATAAAGTCAAAAGTATGCATGAAGTAACTAACAGACTGCCCAGTTCCATAAGTCACATGCATTAAAATTTCAAGACCAAAGAGGAAAGCATAAATCACTGGGCTCTCTGATTTGTGCTCTGGATATTAACGTAGGTTTTATTGCAAATCTTCTTCATGTATTCAGTTAAAAACAGCATCTGCATTTGAGCTAGATGCTACTTCTGAATGTAACACACTTTCAGAAAGAACTGGCCATCAAGTCATTGAACCATTGAACTTACTTTGCCACATTTAAAAAGGAGGGAATATGTTCCCTATCATTCCCTAACTCCTTATTTTAAATAAATAAATAAATAAACACATACGGTGCATTAGAAAGGGGAGTGAAAGGGAAAGATAAGAGGAAAATAGTAACCAAAGACATTTACATTAATTGGCCAAGTAGAAATGGTATCTTCTGTTTCATGTACAGCAGCCAACTAGACTTACAATTAACTTTTCAGTGTGGAACAACATTCTACTTACTGCAAGCTAATTTCAGATAAACAGAGCAGGCCATGTAGCACATATACTTCTATTCTCTGACACCTTACCATCATTTCTGCCTCCCCTGCCTGAGGTGGTTGCTTCACTCTGCCTCATGGTAGGACCAACAGATCTTTGTCACCAAAAGAATTCCATATACATGTATCCAGAAATACATTACACAATTAAGGGGGACATTACACATTGTTATCTTAGTCCCTGCTCAGTGTTATAGAGATGATACCATATTGTTGGCTAAGAACCCAAATGATTTGCAGTAAATATTAGACAGATTGCATGACGCATTGAGGAGGAGAGGTCTGAAAATTAATACATCAAAGATCAAGCTATTTATATTTGACAGAATAAATGGACTGGGTGATTGCAAGTTATATATAAATGGCAAAAAACTAGAGGAAGAAGATGAATTTGTGTACCTAAATAAAATGTTTATTGAAGATGGAGAAATGGATGAAAAAGTTGGACGACATGCAAAAGCTGGTAGAATGTTGGTGGGTATAAAGTGTGTTATGAAGAAGGAATGCTTGTTGAAAGAAGTGAAAATATTTCTGTATAAGAACATGTTTCTGCTCACTTTGTTATATGAAGATGAGTAGTATGTCAGAAGAAACATAAAAATATATTGCATGTGGTGGGAATGGGGCACTTAAGAACTATGTGTGGAAAAATAAAGACAGATAGTTCAAGACTGAAAGGGTGTTGAATGAATATGGATCAAATACAAAAGTGAGCAATGTGTATGAAAGAAGTGGTTTGATCATATAGACAGAATGAATGAGGACTGAACTGCCAAACAGATATATGAAGAACAGCAAATTGTTCATGGGGAAGCAGAAAGATGGAGAAAGTGTGGTTAGAAATCCTCAAAAAGCAAATAAGAAGAAAAGACAACCTGTGAACCTATGGTTGTGGTGGAAACAAGATGCTTTATACCTAGTTTAGCTATATTTTCCTTCTTTTCTTTCCTACGCCCTTGATTTCTTTGATTTACTATTTCTTAATCCCTTTCTGCACTTTGCATAACATTGCTTACCCTTAATGGGAATACTGTGATGGGTACGTATGGATGTATTTTAACTAAAGTACTTGTCAAATGGGATGAAAATGTATATAATATATCTTAGCTCATAATGTTTATACTGCGGAAAAGATTTTACTTTTCTCATATAATGTGGTGTATTAGTCAAGAGCCAAAATCCTTTGACCCTAAGATCAAATATCTACTCTTGAGGGAAAACATTTAGTATATGTGAGATGATTTGACAGGAAGCAGCTGGAAGAAATAGCTGAGAAGTTACAGAGTATAATCCTCATAAATTGACTGGGAATAGTTGGACGTAGCAATCACATGTTCATGAAAAGGCTTACATTGCTACAGTTTAGGGAGAAGACATTTGATTTCACCACTCATTCTATCTATTTTATCAATATTACAAAGAATTGTGATTGATTATGTGCCATCAAGTCCACACAGATAGATTTTCTCCAAGGCAATCTATCCCTAAATTGTTCTTATACAGTATGTCTCCCAACAAAGCCCTTATTGCCTCTGTAACTGAGTCCATCCACCTTGCTGCTAGTTATCTTCTTCTTCTTTTTCCTTCTACTTTTCTCTCTTTTCTGAGAGCTGGGTCTTCACATAATATAACCAAAGTAGGATAATTTGAACCTGGTCATTTGTGCCTTGAGTGAGAATACTGGCTTGATTTTTCAATGACCCATTGGTTTGTTTTCTTGGCTTCCCACCATATTCTCAGGAGTCTTCTCCAACACCAAAGTTCAAAAGGATCAATACTCTCCCTATCCTGCTTCTTTAAAGTCCAACTTTCACTTCCATAGACTGTCACAGAGAATACCATGGCTTACACAATTCTCATATTTGTAGGTATAGACACAACATGGCATTTGAATATCTTTTCCAAGGCCTTCATGGCTGCTCTACCCAGTGCTAGTCTGCAGCATATTTCTTGACTACTTGTTCCTTTACTGTTGATAGTTGATCCTAAAAGGCAGAAGCTACGCACCACTTCAATATTTTCATTGTCAGTTCTAAGGCTGGTTATTCTACCTGTTGTCATTAATTTGGTCTTCTTAATATTTAATTTTAGTTCCATTTTTTTTCCCACTGTGCTCTTTGATTTTAGTACTAGGGCTTGCAGATCCTTTGCATTTTTCAGGGTAGTGTTATCACATAGCACAGGTTATTGATATTTCTTCTTCCAATTTTAAAACCATGCTCATCTTTTTCCAGTCCAGATTCCCTTAATATATATTCCACATATAGGTTGAATAAATAAGGGGAGAGTATGCATCCTTGTCACACTTCTTGGAGCCAGTCTGTTTCACCATGTTCTGTCTGAACTGTGGCTTCCTGATCTGTGTGTAACTTTCTCATGAGGACAATGAGATGTTTTGGGATTCCCATTTTTCTGAGCACTTTCCACAGCTTGACATGATCAACACAATCAAAGGCTTTTTTATCATTGATGAAGCACATACTGACTTCTTTTTGATATTCTTTGGCTTTTTCATTTATCCAGCATGTATCAGCAATAATGTCTTGTGTTCCTTGGCCTTTCCCAAAGCCAGCTTGAACATCTGGCATCTCTATTCCCATGTAGAGCTCTAAACTGCATTGGATGATCATTTCAATGAATATACTACAGTATATTATTGTTCCGGAAGTCCCTCAAGACCTGGTTATGTCACCAGGCCTTAATGAACATAAGGTTGCCTGAATTGTACAATTAAAGGTAAGTGTGGTAACTGAAAATTTTATGGAATGCAATCTCCACTGGGAATTATTCATTCATTCATTCTACTTAAATACCACTGAATCAATAAAGACTCATTGTCATTTACAGCCATAAAGATGAACCATCATACCATTAAAATGTTCATGATAAAAAATTAAGAAATCAACAATTACAGAAAATAGAAAATAACAACAACCATTGTAAATTGTATACTGAATATACAAACACAAAAATGAAACAAATTAATTTGAAAATGAAAATAGGATAAGGTGGCAACAGTCAGTTTATCTCTAAACATTCTGTGGAAAAGTTCAGTCTTGAGCAACTTCCCGAACACTGAAAGAGATGGGGCAAATCTTCATGCTAAAAGGACCTGTTCCATAAGGCTTGAGCAGCAACTGAGCTTCCTAGGTTCCTTTCCCCTTATCTCACAGAAACAGGGTATAACTAAAAGATTCTGTCGGGAAGAACATATTGGATGGGCCAATTTAGATAAATGAAAGCAAGAGAATAATAGCAAGAGAGCTTTCTCTTTCCATCTCTCTCTTTCTATTCATCAAAATGAATGTGCAATCAATAACTAAAATTATTATCACAGTTTTAAGTGAGAGATTGGAAAGTGGGACGCAACAAAGAAACATCTGAAAAGAGACAGAAAAGAAAAAGAAAGGCAAATCCATAGCTGATGCATATACTGTACTGCCTCAATCACAGTGCCTTATGATCTAGTAGAAATTGGCCTCTTCTCATGCACAGGAATTATACCATTCCATTTCTCTCCTCCCCTTCCAAATTTCAAATATATATATATATAATCACACAATCAGGTTTTTGTCTGGAATGATAAATGGTAACCCCAAAGCAAAGCAAATTTGTTTTGTGATAATCCTTGGAGATCAATGGCTGCCTTGTTGTCTAGCTTACATTGGCCAAAGAAACTGAAATGCAAACATTCACTCCCCCTTCATTTATAATTGCTGCAGCGAAGCAGATCTTGATTCATTTCTGCAAGAATAAAATAAAGCTTTGCCAAGACCATATTTTATTTACAAATATAACAATCACATGGTTTGCTATAAAATAAATCCTACAAACATGACAATTATTTGGTTTGTTGTAAGCTGCAGGTTTCCTTAAAATACACTCCTGGGGGAATTCTTGGACATCTGGCTAGGATAATATTTTTGCCCATGAAATTGGGCTTTTCCTTTTGAGTAATGGGCATTGTGCAACTTTCCAAATCACATTGAGTGGATGTAACTACAAATAAATAGGCACCTTCAAAGCAAACAGTAATTTATAAACAAAAAAAGAAATTCAGTGGTTTCTATGAATCTTCTAAGAGGCTTCCTTCTTCCTTTTTGCCTATCATAATGCCAGAGATTATTTCAACCAAAAATCCTCATTTTGTGGGATTGATTGGCACGTTTGACATGTGTGATCTTAGAAAAAAAAGGGAGGCTTCTATGAAAAACCTAACAGTTACAAAGCACTGATTCATCAAAATTTAACCTAACATCTCTTCTAGCCCCATCCCTGGAGAATGATTCCAGCTACATTTGCCTACCTTATCCTTTTCTCTGAACAGGTAACATTAAAAAAAAAAAAAGCATTGCACTATAGCCACTTCATCTTTCTTATTTCTAAGAAAATTTACAGCTCTACTTGGGTTCTGCTGGTATTCTTGGAAAGAAAGATAATGGCTGGAGGCTAGCCAGAATCACCTTGAAGATCTCAGTTTTAAAAGCAAGTCCATGGAGGTTTCTAAGAGTTATATTTGGTGACCCTTGAAGCTAACCAGAACTTCTCTGTACACGGATAGCTAATTGCATATAGCCTTTTCATTCTCTTGTATTTGAATTGCTATCTGATTTAGGGATAGATCATTGTGTGGTCACTGGGAGTCAAAAACAATTTGATGGCATACAATCAATCATAACCAGTAAGTATAATTGAAGCTATCTATGAATTAAACAGCTATCCAAATGAAGTCCTTCATGTGATTCTTTATCATGTCTTTATATGGTAAAGAGTCATATTCAGGAAAAACTGGGTATCCTTGAAGTTGCCCATTAAGTTGCCTAGGACCTGAATAGCAGACTGAACACAGATCACCTGGGCACAGTTTTTTACAATGAAGACACGTACTGTATTTTCCATTAAATTGCAGTAAGACTTTCTAACTGCAGATTTACTTATTTAAATTTTTATATACATGCTTAATACATATCATCCTCTTTTGCCATTAGTGGCCATCTGAAGTTCTGTTACATTTTTTTATAACTAGTAATTTTAATACAGCGCCTCAATTTTTTTAAAAAAATCTATATTTGTATATATTTTGTGTTAATTTGGTAGCTGGCATAATATGAACTGGTAATGAAATCTGAAACACTTCAAGTTTTTTTTCTTTTTCTTCCAACAAAAGAATCCTTACCCTTACTTAGAATAATATAATTAAATGTTGCATTATTATTATGTAGTCCAAGGCACTGATATTTGCTTAACAGTCTATATGGTGTGTAAGTCTCCATAAATGCTAAATTTGACTCTTTCATGATATGAAACTATTTAGAATACACTTTTTTTTCCATTAAGCAGACAAAATGAGCAAGTTTTAGGAAGTAGACAGCTGTTCCTGTCAATTTTAGGAATGGCTATAAATTGGGGCAGTATTAAAAATTGTGAAGTAAATAAATTCCTTATTAGAAAGTATCATGGACCATGTCTGAATGATAGAACAAATCATAATGGTTTATCATCAAATGTTGCAGGATCATCGGATGCATTGATCAATAAGATATAAAACAGTTCATTATCAAGACCAAATTGACCCATGATTGCTTTTGATAAGATGGACAGTAACTTCCACCCATCTCTGTTACTTTTGAAAGTAGCATTTAATGAAGAACATGATCTTTTTTTTATGAAATGGACTGACATTTTGTCTAGTTACCAAACATAAAATATTGTTATATCCTTTAAAAACATTTTTTTTAATAGCGTGAGCAATTTGACTTAAAATGATAACATACATTGGCTTAAAAATATTTTCCTTTGTTAAACTGTATTGCACATTGCCTCTGGTAAGCAATATAGCTCTCCGTCTTTTTTGTGAGGCAGGAGTTCTAGATGCTTTTCCTTGAATTAAACTACTAGGCCAGTTGACATCAGTTCTGATGTAAGGGCAACTGTAGCTTTCAAAGAGCTGCTCATAAGCTCACACTTCATCTATCATGCTCAGCTACAACATGATGCGTATTAAAAATGCAACCTGATAGTAGACAGAACTGCTAGTTTCTCAGCCATAGCTGTGCTGATGCTGGCACATAAATTGAGACAGATAAGGCATTATGTATTACAGCAAAAACCTTTAAGTGAATGTGTGAATTGGCTTTCTCATTGATTTGAATTATGTCACAGGAAATGAAATGCCAAGTTCTACATATAACAAAACTAGAAACCTGCACACAAATAGATCAAGAGAGAGACAGAGTGACTTCTTTTCCTCTGATGGGCTAACATAAACTTATTCCTATAGTGGGCTGAGTCTATGCTTTTGAAATGGCATCTCTGTGAATCTATTGGGCTGCCCAGATGTCTAGTAGAAGAAAATATCGGAGTCTACTCAAAAGGTCTTAGACCTTGTGACAAGACTGTATTAAAAGACTGCAGGTGTCTTAGAGGGGTAATCAGAGAATCCACCTTGACTGAATGAAATTCATTTTCCTCTGCGTGCACTTCCAGTGGGGGAGTTGAACAACCATTAGGAGTGAAATTCAGAATCCTTTTTCATCCTTTTTAGAAAAATGTAAGAAATTATGAACTCAATGAATCCTTGAATCCTCAGGAACTTACAAGGATTTCACAGCAGATGGACTAGTTTAGCTCATCTATTTTATCTTTAATCTGCTATTAATGCTTTTAATTGTAATCTGCCCAGAGAATGCTGGTTATTGGGCAGGTCAATACAGTGGGATAGACTGAATAAAAGAAAACAGCTTAAACTTTATGAAAACCATTCTGTCATAATCTCTCACTCCTTTACAATTATGGTTAAGAAATCTCATGCAATGGGTTTGCTGAAGACATTTAGGCCACTTGGCCAACTATTGTCATTTACTTCAAATGTTTCAAAATAATTTTAATTTCTCCTAGCTAGTAGACACAAGACAAATTTTAACATCAATTAATATTTTGCATAAACTTAATAAAAGGACAAACTGCAAAACAGCTTTAAAATATGTGAACAGGCTTTTCCTATTTCTCCATATAAAACGTATACAGTGGTACCTCGGGTTACGAATGCCTCTGTTAACGGACTTTTCGGGTTACGACCAGCTCTGGCCACAAAAATTTACCTCGGTTTGCAAACTCTGCCTAGGGTTACGAACCGGATCCGCGGCCATTTTCCCTGCTGCCACGCGGTCGCGGCTTCCTGTGGGCGAGATCGCGGTAGCAAGGAGACATTCGGTGAGGCTTGTGGGGTGCTTTGTGGCGTTTTGGAAGGTTTTTGGTGTGCTTGTCAGCATGGCTCCAAAGAAAATGCAGAGCAGGCTTGGCAAGAATAAGGCTTTGAAGAAAAAAGTGACGATCGAACTGAAGAAGGACATTATAGAAAAGCACAATCGTGGTATTCGTGTGACTGATCTGGCCTCGGAGTACAAGATGGCGAAGTCAACCATCTCGACTATTTTGAAGAATAAAGATGCCATCAGAGGAGCTGATGTGGCAAAAGGAGTAACGATCTTAACAAGGCAGAGGACACAAGTGCTGGAAGAGGTGGAAAAGCTGTTGTTAGTGTGGCTGAATGAGAAACAGCTGGCAGGTGATAGCGTGAGTGAAGCTATCATCTGTGAAAAAGCCAGGAAACTGCACAGTGATTTACTGCGGACAAACCCCTCTACCAGCGCAGCAAGTGAGGAATTTAAAGCCAGCAGAGGCTGGTTTGATAAATTCCGCAAGAGAAGTGGCATCCACAGTGTGGCAAGACATGGTGAGGCTTCCAGTTCTGACAAGGCTGCTGCAGAAGCCTACAAGAAAGAATTTGAGGACTTCATGAAGGCGGAAGGATATGTCGCTCAGCAAGTGTTCAACTGCGACGAGACAGGGCTCTTCTGGAAGAAGATGCCAAACAGAACCTACATCATGCAGGAGGAAAAGGCACTGCCAGGGCACAAGCCCATGAAGGACAGATTGACCCTTTTGCTGTGTGCGAACACAAGCGGCGACCTGAAGATTAAGCCACTGCTGGTGTACCATTCCCAGACCCCTCATGCATTCAGGGAACACAGTGTGAACAAGGCCAGACTGCCTGTCATGTGGAGGGCCAATGCGAGAGCGTGGGTCACAAGGCAGTTGTTCATGGAATGGCTGCACGAGGTGTTTGCACCCAGCGTTAAAAAATACCTGTCTGACAACCAGCTGCCTGAAAGGTGCCTTCTTCTGATGGACAATGCCCCGGCACACCCTCCAGCCTTGGTGGATGATATGGACGCCGAATACGACTTCATAAAGGTCAAGTTCCTCCCCCCCAACACGACACCTCTTCTGCAGCCCATGGACCAGCAAGTGATCTGCAACTTTAAGAAGCTCTACACAAAGGCGCTCTTCACCAGGTGTTTCAATGTCACTGAGGAAACATCCTTGACTCTGAAAGAGTTTTGGAAGAAACATTTCAATGTCCTCCACTGCATCAGCCTCATTGACAAAGCCTGGGAAGATGTCACCTGCCGGACCTTAAACTCAGCCTGGAGGAAACTGTGGCCAGAATGTGTCGCTGAACGTGACTTTGAAGGGTCTGATGCAGAGGTAGTGGAGGAGATTGTGTCCATGGGCAAGAGCATGGGTCTGGTTGTCGATGATGCAGACATAGAGGAGCTTGTTGAGGACCATAAGGAGGAGCTGACGACGGAAGAACTTGCTGAGCTCCAGAGTGAGCAACAGAAAGCACTTGGCGAGGAGCATTCCACTGAGGAAGAGGAGGATGGGGAGGAGGTGAGCAGTGAAGTAATACAATCCATAATGGCGAAATGGAGTGAGTGCCAGGATTTCCTTGAGAAGCACCACCCCAACAGAACTGTGACAAACAGAGTGTTGAATATGATGAATGATAACGTGTTCTCTCATTTCCGGAAGGTTATGCAGCGCAGGAAAAAACAACTGACTTTAGACAGGTTTTTCCCCAGAACTGAGCCTGCAGCTAAGAGGCAAAGAAGAGAGGAAACTACTGAAGGAGATCTCCCTGATGTCCTTTTGGAGGGGGACTCTCCCTCCAAACAATAACTGCCTCCCCACCCCATTCTCCCTCTTCATACTGTGCTGTACTGTACTTTTTTTTCATGTTTTTGTGGTTTAAAAATAAAATGCATATGTTTCAGAATGGATTAACCGTATTTACATTGAACCTTATGGGGAAATTTGCTTCGGGTTGCGACCAAATTCGGAGGGCGGAACGGATTAACCGTATTTACATTGAACCTTATGGGGAAATTTGCTTCGGGTTGCGACCAATTCAGGTTGCGACCAGAGTCACGGAACGGATTAAGTTCATAACCCAAGGTACCACTGTACTTGATTACAGAGGTAGGGGCAAGAGTAAGCCTGAAAATTGGGTTTTGTGTATGTTGCCTTTTGGCTGAACACGCTTATAGCTCAGGCTTCTTAAAAATGCAATAGATTGTCTGGATCACTAAGAAAAGTCATCCCTGGATCCAAAGCTAGAAAAGAAGGAGCCATTCACACACACAAGCTTTTTTTTTTTTTGCAGAATATCCGTCCCATCCACTATTTAACTATTCACCCATATGTTTCTCTGCTGAAAGCTGGCTATATTGCCTCCTACACTGTCACATATCTGAGATTTGATACTGATAAGGAGAGAAATAATTCTCCTGTGCCTTTTGTTGCAGCAACAGCCAGGAGGAAATGGGGATGGAAAAGGCAACATGCTTGATCATCCTAGGAGATTCCACAGGTGAAGTAAAGGCATAACAGCAATGTGGAGTTTGTTGTTACAGGAGTTACAGCTCAAGATCAAAGGCTCTGAAAAAAGCAACATTTGACTAAGAAAGAGAAAGAGAGAATGACAGGGAGGGAGGGAGGAAGGAAGGAAGGAAGGATGGAAGGAAGGAAGGAAGGAAGGAAGGAAGGAAGGAAGGAAGGAAGGAAGGAAGGAAGGAAGGAAGGAAGGAAGGAAGGAAGGAAGGAAGGAAGGAAGATGGGCTCATTGGGAGTGAGGATCATAGAATAACACAAAAGAATAAATAGCCATCAAAACATCTGCAAACTGTTCTGGGGAGGAGAAGAAGGAAGCTTCCTCCACATGCTAAACAACCTATACTCAGAAATGTTCATTGATATACATGCTGCTCCTTCTTTGACTCTTTTCCACTAAAGCAGAGATAACAGATTCCAGCCCATCTCTTTTTATAACAAAAAAGATACATTGAAATCTATGATTCTGATGGAGTTTTCTACCACCAGTTACTGTATTTCAACCTCTGCTATTAATTATTTGAATTTTCCAAACTTGCTTTACTAGTACTACAAAATATCCATCTTCTGTATTATAACATTGGATACATTTGCTTTTGTTTGAAATGTGTGTGTGTGTGTGTGTGTGTGTGTGTGTGTGTTGCAAAATAGGAAAAATTGCACTTAGTCCTTATTCTCAATGTATTTAAATCATAAACTGCAGAACCAAGCAATACATATTCATCCATTAAAGTTATGAGTCTGTATATATCTTTCCTTAAGCAAATAAATACTTAATGTTTCAGGGGATCCAAAACAGTGGGAGGTTTGCTTGAAATGTTCTGACTGGAGAATTTCATCAGCTCTGAGGAGGAAATTTTCTGGCTGAGTGGAAGGACTGGTAAAACGTATCTACGTGCATAGAAGAAAGGAACACACGCAATTGCAGTTTTGAAGTGAATAGAGAGAGGGGTGGAGAGCAGGCTGTGAAACCTGAAAGCACCTTTGGAGTGGCAATAGTAATTTGCTTTGTTATGAATCTGAAAGCTGTTTGCTGAAACTAATGCTTTATTTATATATTTGCAAATGCATGAAATATTTTAAAGGTTGCAAAGGCTTCAGTGACTTCTGCTCCCAAAGGAAACCAATCTCTAATTAATGCTGCCCTGGAATTTCTTACTAATTGAAGAAAAGGGAAACAGAGAAGTTCCTTTTCTTGTCACCCCCTCACCCTCCACCCTATTCCACAGAAATTGAGATGTTAATCTCTGTGGGTCAGACTCTGTCTCTGCTTTCACTCTTTATAAAGTACCATCACCTGAGAATCAGTACTACGGTGGAGTAGTTAAAGATGTTGGACTAGCCCAGGAGAAACTCGGTTCTGTCCTACTCTTAATCATTCAAGTTCACTGAGAGACTTTGGACTCTTCTCTTTCTTAGCCCAGCCAACTCCACAAGGTTGTTGTTGTGGGGTAAAATCAGAAAAGGGATCACTGTGCGTGCCTCCTTGGGCTCCTGAATGAAAGGCAGGATAGAAATCTAATAAATAAAATAAACGGTTGTTCCTGGACAAATAATACATCAGTGTCATCCTTGTGAAGCATATTATCTGTTTCCCAGTGCCTAAATTTTCAGGTTATAGATTTATTTCCTAAAATTTTCACTAGATGCTTCACTATCTATTCTTTCTTAAAACATAAGAAGAATTTTGCTGTGTAAGAACAAAGGCTCAGTGGATCTCACAATCTGTTTCACACATTAGCTAGCCAATTCAGAAGCCCACAAGGATGATCAGAAGAACAATAACTTTCTTCCCTGATTGTTCCCTAGTAGATTATATTTAAAGTATGTTCCTTGTAATTTAGCAGAGATAATATACCGCCTCCAGGCTAGGACATAACTCAAACTTCAGTGGATGTCTCTAACCTCCTTTTGAAACCACCTAAACAGGTGGCCATCACCACATACGATAGCAGAGAATTCCATAGTTTAACTATGTAGAAGTAGATAACTTGGCTGAAGGTAAGGTAAGGTTTTTGGTTACTAAAGCATAAGAGGTTTCTACCTGAAAATAAATAGCAGACAAGTAAGTGAGCAAGTAAGCAAAATCTACCAAAATAGAATACATCATAGCACATGATCTGTGTCTAAATATTTCTCAGCTCAAAAATTATGTACAAAAATTTGAACA
The DNA here is from genome assembly GCF_059951505.1 of Python bivittatus. Taxonomy (NCBI): domain Eukaryota; kingdom Metazoa; phylum Chordata; class Lepidosauria; order Squamata; family Pythonidae; genus Python; species Python bivittatus. Next base: position 26,867,489 of record NW_028277058.1, on the reverse strand, counting down.
CATGTAAAACTGGGGAAGCTGAGGACAAAAAAAGTATACATTTGAAAAGTTTAAAATGCATTTTTAAAACATTGCATTCCAAAAAAAGTATCTATTAGGGCAAACTTGGGAAAATCCCTTGCAAAATACATATGTTAGGAAAAATTACATGGGGTATAGCAGTGCCTTGACAGAACCGGATCTTTGATCATTGAGAAAGGGCCTGCTGAAACTTCCCTGCCATTGTGAGGTTTGCATGGCATGGGTAAAACAGCTGGCCTTCCTGGAAGAGCCCCTACCTTGTATAATACATTCCCTCAAGCATCATCATCTTGCATACAGATGCAGCATCATCTTACTTCAGTCTGATAAACAGGTTAAACCTATACTATTTCAATGTGCTTTTGGTCCCAGATACCTTCTCATGAGTGCCTACTATGATTCTATCCTTGCTTTTGTTTGTGATTTGATGGGTAATCATAGCTTGAGAATATGTTACACTCTGAAAAAAAGAGGGAAATCTTCTAAGGCTGGGTGGGCCTGATGGCACGAAACCTCTCAGTTATGGGTTACACACCACTTACTTATATCATCCAGAAATTATAACTGACTTGTAACATGTCTCACATATCTATTAAATGCTAAATCTTGCAATTTCATTGCAAGACATTTTATTATAATGACACTCTTTTTTCACTAAGTGGGCATTTTACTTTTCTCCACTTAATGCAAGGTTTGGATGCAGGACGATATTCTTATCCATATTGTGAAGAGATGTGGTCTGGGTCTGAATGATGCCACAAACTGTACTATAGTATATATTATTCTAATCAAGCCTGCAGGCTCCTCCCTCAGATAGTAGACTGTTTTGTGGTGTGTTTGTTTATTTAAGGATAGCTCTGCCCACAATATGTCTAATGGAAAGGACCAGTAGGCATGCTCATCATGGTTTATCATTCCAATTAGAATGGTCCCATGGTCACTTTTCATATGATGGACAATACTCTCTACCTATGACAATCACTTCTGACAGCAGCATTAAATGGAAAGCCATTATTTGGCCTGCAATGGACTAAAACTTTGTCCAGTTACTGAATAAAATGTGTCATTATATCAAGTGGTTCCTGGCATGGAAAAAAATAGTTTTTTTTGTGTGTTTGCTTTAAAATATTTCCCTTTACTGAACTGTATCACACATTTCCTTTGCTAAACATATGTATTGTTGTTGTTGTTATATTCAGTTTATAGATGCTTATCTAGTCCAATTTTCTGCATATTCAGTCAGAAGTACATAGGATGATTTCATTCTTATTTTATCAAAGAACAGATTTGGTTTACTTTTTAGGGAAATATTCACTTGCTGCTATTATTAGGAATACAATAACATAGTTTTGAGTAGGGCAAAGTGATTTGCAAGAGAATATGCCCTAGAAAACATGAATGGAGAAGGCAATAGAGAGAGATCTTTTTTTAATGGTTGCTCTACAGGATTTCACAATCCCCACCCAGTGCAGAAGTTGATTGTCACCATACTCAAGACAGACAGAATAACTTGTGAAATCAGTACTGCAAGATGCTGAGTTGAACATGTTTCAAGAACAACCCCAACAATCCAAAATCATGCCTAAAAATAGGTGACTAAGAAGATAGGCATTTGGAAACTCATTCACCGAGGAACAATTGGCTGAGTATGTTTACCATGCAGGAAAGATGAACAGTGGGATTATAGCAGCCTTCAAATACCTGAAGAGCTGTCATACAGAGGATGGATGGAATAGACTTGTTTTTCTTGCTTCAGAAAAAAGGATTGGGAAATGGAACAATTGAACTGAAATGGCAGAGAAATTGTACAGACACACACACACACACACCACACACACTCCATTCTACTGGCAGGAATACAGATACAGGAATACAGATGCTCTCAGAGGTGGAAGATGACTCCTTCACAGGTGATATAGAGGAAGCCGGACAGGCATCTGGCAAAGCTACTAAATTTGCATCCTTCAGTTTGGATTTTACACTGAGCAAAGAGTTACACTAGAGGGTTTCATATGATTTTTCCAACTCCATTAGTATGTGATTTCATAAAGATGCAATCATTGTCTCTAGGAGGCTTTAAAATGTAAATAGGCAGAATGAAGAAGACTAGAGCTACTGCTAATTATTATAGTTAAATAGCACACTCATGTCCAAAAGTGGTAGATTCAAAGATATGCTTCTTTTGGACATGAAAGTGGTACATATAACAGAGGATGCCACTTCATCTTGGGACTTCTAATGGCATCCAATTTAGCTGATGATGGAAATAGTGTGTTGTATTTCCACTTTATTTTGATCTAACAAGGCAATTATTAAATAATGGTGAAGTCTGAATATTCTGCTTTAAACTGCTTAGCATAGCTTATAAATCCATGAGTCATAATACAGCAATGTAGATCTGCAGCAGATATTTTTCTCCCAGCCTTTTTGCCTTAGTAGGACTGCACTTGATAATATGACCCATTAATGAATTAAAACATAAATCTGCTAAAGAGCTATGAACAGTTGCAGTGTGGTCTTTTTGTAACTGCTTGAGAAATTCTCTTTTGGTCATGTTCCAGTCCTAATTGATGACGGGGAGTCAATAATCTCATTTTGTGGTCACGCAGCAGAGTTCAGAGTCTATCTTTTCTACAAACTTCACAGATGGTCCACTGTACTCAAGATTTTTTTGAAGTTTGACATTAAAGTGGGCTGTTTATTTGCAACATTCCGGCAACAAAGAATAGGGGTCACCTCTTCTTACTCCTACCCTCTCCATTGAGACTGGTATTTTAACAATCAATGAATATATAACATTCTTATGGAGTAACTGCAGGTTAAACTTGTTTATCTATTGCACAGTAAAATCTTCATTATTCATAAAGTAGTTATGATTACTGTGTTACCTGTTTTAAAATTCTACTTTAATTTTCTTTCATAGAGGGAAAACCTGGATTCAAGATCTACTGTATATTTGAGATAGCTCAGTTTTAAAATAACCACAATCCACCATGTTTACGATTGCATGTAATAAAAATAATCAAAGCAATAAGTATATTCAAAGTGCTGGATCAATGACAAATAGCAGATAAATACTGACTGATTCTTCAGTTTCAGTAGTTCTTCAGCCCTGGATTAACCATTAAGCAAAATAAGCAGATGCTTAGGAAACCAAGGAAAGGGGAGGCACCACAGAGTTCTTCCCCCTAGCTATCATATCCTTAACTCTTTCACTGCCATGCTCAACTTTAGTCAAACTTCTTGTAATTGTCCTTATCTGCCGTGTTCAACTTTAATCTGTATTGTTAAAAAAATGTTTTATTTGGCATGGCGAGTGACTAAACTTTGAAAGTTTGGTTTGAAGGTGATATCACATTTATTTCCATCTCATGGTATGAGAGTTTCACTTCCATCGAGAGGCATCATTGTTAGATTGTTCTTATGTCATCATTTGGCCTTAATTTGGCCCTGGATATCTTTCATGCAACACATAAATTCAATCCATTCTTTCTTGTCCTGGCATGGAAATGTGGTAAATGAGAAAATAATACTCTTTGGATTTACTTACTAGTAAAAACAAAGCATTCTAGCAATGAGTAAAAAGAATATAACTCTATTTATATATAAATATGTAAATATGAAGGACTACGTCCAGCACTGGGAATAAGATGCATTGAATAGCAGTAGCATTCAAATTTGGCCCACGAGTCCCATATGCTTCAGCATTCCTGAAATGCCCCTATTGGCATTCCAACTATTTGCAGTTTCTCATTCTGAATACTTCTTTAACAATGCAATAAAAAACAATTTAACATTATATATTTCAGGCAATTATCTTACTCATATAATGATTAACTTAGATCCAAGGATAAACCCTTTTAAATTTATGGGATTTAAGTTAATCATGACTACTTCCATTGATTTCAATAAGCTACTCTAAACAGAATACAAGCTGGATTTGACTCACTGCAAGGTAGTCATGGACATCACTATATCTCTGCTAACTTAGTACTTGATGGAAAGTAGTCCCCCCACCCAAAAAAAGAGTTTATTTATAAATTGCTTTGGTCCACTTGACAAGGTCAAATCCATTCTTTTAATGATGAATCTCATCTGTTCTGGTGCAGAAAGAAATGTTTTCTTTCACTTCTACGTGTTGTAAGAGCTCATTCATCTCTGTATGTCCTATAAGAAAATCTAGCTACATCAGAGGGAAAAGGAGTAACCAAAAGGGCAACTGATGGCCAAGAAGATATATTAAATTCACTTTCCTGAGACAGACAGTCAAATGGTAACAAGTGATAGAAAGCAGTGCTATATTTCAGCATGATGTGTGTTCTCTCCCTTATAATTAACCCCCCCTTGTGGGCCATCTGCATTTAATGGGTCCAAACTACTTTGTAACTGCAGATTTTGTTCTCTTCTTCTCCTTCTTCTTCTTCACAGCCCTTATTTATTTGAGAGGAGGCCCAGTGACACCCTCAAAACATACAGCCCTGCCAAAGGAATTTGAAAGAAAGAGCAAATGAATGAGTCAGTGTTGTTTTAAACATTTAGTAGTATAAATAGGAAGTGTAGATAAATACAGAGGTTTAAGTGGTTCTCTGAGTATCTTTGTTATATCCTTTGCTGACAGTCCAGAGGAGAAATAGGCCAATTAATGTATATAATATTTCATGCTGGCTTCCAGTCCAAAAGCTCAGGGGATATAGAAAATGATTATTTGCAAAGTTGATCTTCTCTCTCAGAATAGTTTTTTTGTTTTGTTTTGTTTTTAATTAGGAGATTCTTCTTATAGTAAATGCATACTAATTGATAAACCATAACAAGAGTAGAAAATATGGTCAGCAATTAATTTGCAAGTTTTAATTTAGTAAGATATATGATTGAACGGTTAGAATTTGAAGAAGCAAGATAGGAACAGTATTGATGCCTTTGAACTTTGGCTTTGAAGAAGACTCCTGAGAACACTGTGGACAGCCAAGAAAACAAACCAATGAGTCATTGAAAAATCAACCCAGAGTTCTCTCTCAAGGCACAAATGACTGGGCTCAAATTATCCTACTTTATCTAGTCACTAAGAGTCAACACCAACTTGATGGCATGTAATCAATCAATCAGAATGATTGAACTACATGAGGCCAAATAAATTATAACTTAATGCTGTACTAGAAAGGTATTGATATCTTAACGTATTAAAATAAATTATTTCTAAAAACCAAATCAAACACACACACAAATTGATTCAGTTCTCACTAGTGAGGTGTGGATTCTTCCATTTTTCCCTGTAACGACATAGCCAAGGGTTGAGTATGAGTTTCTTTCATTGCACAGTCCTTGTGTGAGTGTGTCTGAATTCATTTCTCTCATAGCTGGCAGCCTCTCTGGCTTCCTGTGCCTCAGTGAAATTCCAAAGGAAGACCTCACTTGGAACTGACTTCCAGATCAAGAAGAAGTATAGGAAGTTGCAGAATGTGCAACAAGACGCAGCAGCACCAGCTCTCATCCTTATTTTGCAATGTTAAAGTAAGCTTCGCAACAAAAGAAGTTTAAGAGAAATTCTAGTCTCCTGGGGAATGAGGTAGAAAAACAAAAACATTCTTTGTACGGGAGGAAAACTTTCATAAAATCTCATGAAAATAAACCCTAATCAAGCTAAGACAGTTAGTGAAAGGGAGGAGGAAAGATGTGTCGCTTCCTGACCATTTTTCTTAAAATTAACTTCCATATTCAAGGTGAGCCAAAAGCTTTCTCTTAGGAAACTTTACCTTGAATCTGGGGGAAAAGAAGGGTACTAAAACTAAGGGGCATGGTGGCTTTCAGGGAAACATTTTTCATATGCTGAGGGATTCAACAATGCAATGGCAGTGCCTTACTTTTATTTTTTATTGAATGTATTGCTACCCTAGCAAGAAAAGAGCACTATGTTGATGGCCCAGATGCTATTCTGATTTTCGCCTCAGTTCATAGAATGGATGCCATCATTTTTCTGTAATAACCACTTTTTTTCTCTCCAATGTCCCAGGATGCTGCTCTTCATAAGATCATTATGGGGAAAGCAAAATAGCTATTGGGCCACTGATAAAGAAGCTCTACAGTCACTTTAAAAGGGAGAGAATTCTAGTGCATTCCAGATTATTTACATTACAAATCCTTTAAGCGCCAGGTATCATATCCAATGGTTATGGATTGTGCAGTGCAAAACATATAATTAGTCCCATTTATCTAAGTAAATTTGTATCATTCTCTGTTGATCAACTTGTGCCCAATGGGCTTATCTTCTCTCACTTTTCATGCCTGATTATCATCTCAGCAGTAATGGCCAATGTAATTAAAAATGAATGCTAGGAGTTGCAGTTCAGCAGTAACTGGAAGACCACGAGTTCTTCATTCATGGAGTATTAGCTTCTTTTGTTATTCAAAAAAGTATGAAGATAGTGACATGTGCTAAAAAAAAAACCCTCCCCTTCTGATCTTATATTTACAGAAAAATTCTACTTGGAAGATATAACCAGGTTAGAATACATGGAAACCCTTTTGTGGAGGGTTAATATAATTGTATCAAGCCTAAGATCTTCTCCATCAATATAGGAAGACTGGAATTAGAGAAGTCATCCTACAGACCTTTGTTTTTCTCATTTTAAAAAACCTGCAAATGGCTGTTGACCCTGGCAAAAACACATTTTTGCCAGGGTCAGTGTGTACTCTTATTTAGTCTCAAGAAATAATCAAATGTAACATTTTCCCAGTAAAATATTATAACACTGCATATGACCATTGAGCATTTGTAAGTGAGGGGCATTCAAAGAGTTCAAGAAGATAATTCCCTGATACATATTAAAGAGAGAATTAAAGGCCATAGCACGTAATCAATATGTAGAATTCATTACCATAAGATGTGGTGAAGACTGTAACTTTGGTTGTTTTGGAAGCGGATTGGATGAATTCATAGAGGATCAATCTTCAAGAACAATTAATCCTGAGAATCAATATTACCTCTGGGTTGGGAACACCATGCCTCTGAAAGAATATTCTCTGCAACAGAATAATGGCAGGAAAGGAATAGATCTCTATCTCTTGCTTGGGAACACTGCAGAGAAATGTGGCTGGCCACCATGAGTAATAAAATTCTGGATTAAGATAGACCTTGGCCTGATTCAGTGGAGCTATTGTTAGGTTCTTATGTTCTTAAATGTACTTTTTATGCTCTTAAATACTCAATAGTGTATATGGCATTTGGGACTTTTCCTCTTCTAGTAGATGGTAGATTTTTTTGTGCTGGTCCTGACTGTTAAATGTGTTATAGTAGACTTTCACCCAAGCCTTGTCTCTATCACATTTATATAACAGTGCTGAATTATTATTTGGAAGGTTATTATTTATCCAGTTCACTGAGTCTCCACCTCAAGTACATGCTTTTTATTGTGTTATTAAAGCTATTGGGAAGATATCCTACATATTCATTGATACCCTGGTTAGACTACGAATTGTGTTGAGAATGGGAAGTTTCTACACAGGAGATAACAGTCATATTTCACTATACAGATAAAGAATATAAAAGGCAGTAATTGTAACTACAAGTCTCTGAGCTGACAGATGCTAAAACATTAGCATAATTGGTTACAGAGCTATTTTTTCTGTAAATTTTATAGCATCACCACCAACAAAAATACCATGATAGTTGGAGTATCAAGGAAACAGTGACAGTGGAAAGATCTGAGCATGTTTCCAATTAACTTTTCACTATTAGGATACATCCAGTGACCAGCAAGGCATAATATTGGACTAGCACCGGGAAAATCCAGATTCAAAATACCCACTTAGTAATGAAGCTCAGTGAATGATTTGGGATTGGTCACTGCCTGGTTCACACAGTGCACCATAAATCATTTTAGTTTGGTTTTGTTTAATATATTGTATGAATTCAGAATTATGATTTTTCAATGATAGCTTATTATATAGTCTGTTGAGTATACCCAGACATCTGTAGTTTTCAATAAAGCAAACAATTGCTTATTATGATATGTAAACTGAGATACTGTATGTAAAATTTCACATATCTCACAGGACTGTACTACATACATCCCCTTGAGCTCCTGGAGAATGCAGGATATGAATGTAACAAGCTTCTACTTCTATCCCATTCTCTATCTCTTTGTCTATACCTCTCAATTTGTGTTATTTGTAAACTATAGATCAGCTTCTACTGTTGAAATGTTACTTCTGCATGTTCTGACTAACCATATTTTGGAGTTTAGTTACCAATGGAAAATTCTGTGGGAGTTTGGAGCATCCTGAGGCAACAGAAATAAAGGACAGTGTGGTTCCAAGAGTAATTAGTTCTCTCCTCACAGGCAGAAATGGTCCAACAGAATGTCTCTCATCAAAGCAAAACTTTACATGTTTCTTTTTTCAAAGTCAGAGGAAAGGATTTCCATTATCATCTCAGCTTCCCTCCCATAAAGTACATACTCACTTGATATCTCCTAAAAGGGCAATGAAAGCAGTATAGACTTGTGCTGTATGTGTGAGCAAATTGAAGGAGAGGAAAGTCAAACTAGGGAACTTGTTTTGTGAATGCAACAGGATTTTTTTTTTTACCCCATCTTTATTATTTTTATAAATAACTCAAGGTGGCGAACATACCTAATACAGTACTCCTTCCTCCTCCTATTTTCCCCACAACAACCCTGTGAGGTGAGTTGGGCTGAGAGAGAGTGACTGGCCCAAAGTCACCCAGATGGCTTTCATGCTTCAGGCAGGACTGGAACTCATCATCTCCTGCTTTCTGGCCTGGTGCCTTAACTTGCTAGTGGCATTGGCATTGCAATTCAGTTTTCCTGGCCCCATGGGATGCTTTTCATGAGAAATGTGTGGGCCAAACTGTCATCAGTGTAGATCAATAGAGGCTCATATTCTTCACCGACTTCAGTTGAGTCTATATCAGAACGCTCAATAAAGTAGCATCTTGGGTTATGTACTATTAAAGATGCATTAAAAGTCAGCCTTATTTGCTCTCTATGAGAAAATACAAATCTTAAAGTGCAGTCACTGCCAGTTTTGAACATATGTATTTAGCTAAATGTTGCATACCATCCAGAGATTTATAGACAAACTATTTTAATTCTATCATCACTAGCATCAAAAGAATGGAAGAAAACTATATTTTTTACAAGTCAATCATCGCCATTTTAAATAGCTATTCCTGGAACAGGATAAGACTGCAAAACCGATGAAATTATGGTATTTTCTCTAGTGGAAAATCATGAAATCCTCATTTTTTGCCATGTTTTAAAAAAATCCTTATGGAAGGACCTTGTGGTAGATTTGACAATATTGCTTACATTATATTCTGATTTATGGGAAATTTTGCTTGGAAGGGTGAAATCATTTTTATACAATAAATGTGTTTTATTAAAATGCCACCTTTTTGAAATCTTAACTGCTAGATGCATCAGCTGTCATTATTTTAAAATGTAAACAGCCACCATCACATTCAAACACGATGAGGTTAGTCACATGTCGAAAAAATATCCCACCGTTCTTACAATCAGGCAAGTGTTCCATATCTAAGTCCCCAGATCAGTGAATGAGACACTCAAGCACATATTGTATCAGTGATTTGATTCAAAAATGTGATTCTTGTCTTATGACTCTTTAAGGCCATAAAGACTAATCTAACATAACTTTGCAATCTAATGGCTCCAAACTGACATGGGTTATCTGGTTCCCCATTCATCATGTGGAAAGCTGCCTCGATAGACTTTCATTCATTGCAGCTATGAAGCTGTGTGCAGAGGCATGACAAGTTTAAAGCAGTGTCTGCATCTCATCACGCCTCTGTTCCAGCAAGATCGTGAATACCTGCTTGTCTAACTGCATCAGGGAATGCCTGCAGTATGTAACCAGAATAATTTCCACCATAAACATAGTGAGGGAAAGTTTAATTTAAACACAGTCTTTCCAATTAGTTAGAAATGGCAGGAAATTTGCATCCACACCCTCTTCCCCTCCAGTTGAAGTAATTTTACACAATGGTTGATTGGCTGCAAATTCTCCAGTTCTGCTGTCTATTGGTAGGAACTTTGCAGTTCAGAGCTTACCAAGATTGCTTTGTACTTCATCATCATTAATAATGCTAGTAATAAGTAAAAATTCCTGGGAATGACTAGATTCTGACTTTAAAACAGAGGAGACATTGGCAAAGAAATCTTGCTCTCCTATTAATAATGCTAATAAAAATTATTTGGAAATTTAGTAGGCATGCTATACCTTGAACAAGATGTGTGGAAATTTTCTAAAAAATTAAAAACACTTTTCAAGAAGAGAATTTTGCTACTTAATTGCAAAACGCTTATGCTTTCTCTTTCTTATTTTCTCCTTATTTTCCTCAGTGCATGAGAAAGTTCTCACCAACGAATTCACAGAAATATTTGGATTTATAGCTCAGTGGCACCACTTCATAGTAATCATTCTCTCCACTGCAATATCAAAACACCATAATTTTCACTAAATTCTGAAATTTTATTTTATTTTTTTAAAAAAGAAGTAATTTTATAAACTGCTAATCTTGAAGGGGTTTTTTTTTCTCTCCTTCCCCACCTTTCCCACTTCTGCAAAGTAACTGTAGACATGCTTTTGAAAGAAACAAGGTGGTAATCAGCAAATGATTTGAAAAAAGCATACCAATATTGAGTTTAAAATTGTAAGCAGAGACAATAATCTCTCCTGATGAATAAATGGTGCTATAAAAACTCATTTAAAGTGCACTATAAATGAGTAATTTTAACATTATTTTAATTTACTGTTTTTTGAAAAAATTAAAACAGCTCAAGCTTTCCTCATGAAAGAGGTGACTAATCAGTTATTCCCTAGACAGAATATAACTTTGAAGTTGCCAGGTGGAATACAGATTTAATAAACAGATTTCTATGCCCATGGTAACTATTTATACCTCACCTTTGAACAACTTCCACTATACAAATAGGGCTGGAAATGTTAAGTATTAATATTTAATAAGCAAGGTCCCCTAAGCTTGCATCATATCACTTAAGAAATTATTGGAGTCCTTGCTCTTAAAAAAAAATCAGCACTTGGATATTTTTTCCAAGTCAGTTTATGGGGTCAGAAAATTATCCTGACCCTGCTCCCTTGTCCCCCATCTACCCAGCCTTAAGCCATCCTATAACCAAATTTCTTCCTTCCCTTCCCTTCCCTTCCCTTCCCTTCCCTTCCCTTCCCTTCCCTTCCCTTCCCTTCCCTTCCCTTCCCTTCCCTTCCCTTCCCCTGAATCAGTAGGAACAAAAGTACACATCAGTAGAAGATAAGCAGATTCCTTGTTCTGCTCTCTACATCTGTCATTCTGAGAAGAATTCAGTGACTGAAAAGTTCATTGCTAGGTCTGGAACAAGAAACTTCATAGAGATCTCTAAAGACAACGTGATCCATAAATCTCATAATCTATATACTATTCCAATAAACTACGTTGAACCATTTTGAATAAAAATCCACCACCAGACACAGTTTGTGTGCTTTTCAATAGTATTCTTCCCTAGTATACTATATTACACTATACTTCTCTGACTATATGTTCAGTTTTTCAAGCCAATGGGCACAGATAAGGTTTGGTGTAATTGTTTCATCAAAGCACTATCCCTCTGAAGATTGAGCGAGCTTCTCCCCACAAAAATCCTGACCAGTAATTTTTCAGTAAAACAAGTTCCCCACTTGTTTTGTTTGTTTGTTTGTTTTGTCAAAAAGAAGTATGTAATCTGCAACATTCATAAGATCTTCTTTAAAGTTTAGAATCTCTTTGAATTATTGTGAACGCCATGCGCTAGCATTTTCTGAAGTACAGTAGCAACTGACAGCTAAACATTTAAGGAAAAAATGAAATCTACCATCCATTATTTTTAGGTGCAAATGGCTTTTCTGATATTCACTTACCTAGCAATGATTAGCTTACCCAACATAATTTTTTGTTATATTGTGAAGTGTACATAGATGTTGGGTTCTAAATTACTGCCAGTGACAGAGAATTCTCAACAGCTGTGCTCCATCGTCAGCATATTCAAGGCATCGGGTTGTTTCATAGGTTTGCATATGTTTAGCACATCCCCAAAATATCCCCAACTCCCTGGAAAAGGCTGTAATGCTGGGAAATGTGGAAGGAAAGAGAGGAGGATGCCCAGCAGCAAGGTGGATGGACTCAGTGACATTGGCAATGAGTGACCCATTGGAAGACCTGAAAGACCAAGTTAGGGATAAATTGTCATGGAGAAAATCTATCTATGTGGTCACTAGGAGTTGAAAACGACTTCCTAGCACATAATCAATCAATCAGTCAATCAATCAATCAATCAAAATATCTTATTATTCTGATCCTTTACATTTTTAGTCTATCTTTACAGATTTTTATATTAGTTTTTTTCTGATTTCAATAGCTACTGCAAGTATCGGGGAATAAAAAGCCATGACAAGGATTCAGTACATATAACCCTTCTTCTAGATTTGATATGGCATCTCCCACTCAACCATATACTTAATAAGTGACTTTTATTCAGTTGTTATTTTTCAACTTCAGTTGCCCCATGGGGGTTGTTTATTGAAATAATGGGGATTTGTTTACCACCTTGAGGTTCTGGAGGAAAGGCAACAAGTAAATTTAACAAACAAATCATCTATTCTGTAGGATAGACCTGCAGGATTTGAACCCCCAAGGGCCCCACATGTACACAAAAAAACCTTGAGTGCAGCCTTCATAGACTTCTAAAAGTTATCACCAACCTTAATGTGACAGAAGAAGAACATTATAGACATGATGGAGAACAAATTGAATTTTACTTACGTTTAAATGCTAATATAATCCGGTCATTTTTTTTTCTGACCCTACTCACTACATTTTTTAAGTGTGGCCCTGGCATACCATTGAAGATGTAAATGAGGCCCCAGGCCTACATCCCTGTTCTGCAATTTTTTTCCTGCTCTTACTAGCATGTGGTGATGATAGTGGTTGGTTACATTAATTTTGAGCTCAATTTCCTCTGGCGTTCTCTGTACAAAGGTACTGGAAGCTAAATAAGTAAGACATAAAAATATTTGTTAAATCAAGTAGGTTCAAAGTGGCATATTTAGCTGATCTACTGAAGAGAGGAAAGGACAAAGTCTGAGCTGGAGAAGGTTGTGTCCTCAGACTGCAGTAAAGACATCAGCAGGGGTAAGGTGTGAATGCAAACACACACAGACACCGTCCTAACTGATCACAGGAGGAGGACAAAGAAATATGCCAGTTGCCATTACCAGCTGGAAGGGCATGGAAAACAAAAAACAAAAACAAAAGGGTGGGGTCTGGAGCCCTCCACTGAGCTTCAGGTCTTATTGTCTTTGCTGAAATGAGTGGGAGAAATTACAACAGAGTTGAAATTCTTAGTTCATTTGGCATAAAGAGGAGCTTCTAAGACAGTTGCCAAATTGTTAAACTGAGATCTCCAGCTGCTGGTGGTGAATATCAGATCAGAGTTCAAGAAGACCGTCCATCAAAGACGGTGGTGGATGAGCATGCTGATCTGGCATGTATTACTGAGATCTAGTTCGGCAGTAATAGGGAAATGGTCTTGTTGGAAATCTGCCCATCTAGATTTCAGTGCTTGCAACCCCAGAGGAGAAGTCGCTGTGGTGGTGCATGAGGCAATGTCAAGGAGCACTGCCTTGGAGGTGGCTCAAAGTACTTTTGTGTGGAATTAGGTTGCAAAGGAAAGCTTAAGCTTCTGCTTGTGTATTGACTCCTGCTTTTAGCAGCCCTCCATAAGCTCCTGAAAGCCATCTTCTGCTGTTAGAATTCCCAGGGCTTTTGTCTCAGAAGATTTCAACCTCCATGCCTTGGGGGAGTAGTCTGTTGTACCTCATGAGTTCATGGCCTTCATAGCAACCTTAGGCATGTCACAGGTAATGATTATCCTAACATATATGGGCAGCCACATGCTCAACCTGGTCTTGTTTTTTAAAATTTCTGAGGAAACCACTTCTTCATCAAACCACACTTCTTGGTCACCCCAGCTCTCTTTGTGGGCAGTGGCAGCCTTACGATGATCTGCCCCAGATATCTTCTACTGATCCAGATGAATTCCAGAGGAAGATTGGCAGTTTAGCCACAATTTGTAGGGTAGTTCCATGATACATCTGATCACTGGAATGTGTATGAGGTCCTCCTGTGAGGTCTCTACCTAATTAGTAGTCCTAAGTGGTTCCTTGTTTACCAAGGAGAAAGATGAAGCAATTGAATAGAAGCAATTGAAAATGGTGTCAATGGAGGAAAATCAGTAGTAGATGTGACTGAGCACTTTAAGCACTCACCTCTAAGAGTGCACATTTACAATAAGAACATCAAAGCATTAATTCTTATCTGCAATTGCTGTGATCATAGATTCCTACTTAGCAGTTCTGTTCAGAATTACCTGGACCTTTTGAGGAAAGATGGGCAGGACCAAGTATGGATTTCTTGGTAGATAAAGTCACCCATATCTGTTCTGGATTGGACACCAGTGTGGATGGCAGAGTCCACAGTGATGAGCAAAGTGGGAATTTGAGTTATTATCTGGCAGTTTTTGAGCTTGTAGAGCCCGAGGAAGTGATAGGATTCTCTGAGTTATGACTTTGCCACTTGTAGATTAAATGCATGTCCCTCCTGGGTCCTTCAGGTGGCCAGGAGAGATGTGAACACTAAACCTGGGAGATAATCAATCCCTTTATGAGAGAGGGAATAATATCATGGTAATGCACCCTCTCCAAATATGCCCTCATGGGTCCAAGTGTTTTTGACAAGTTTTGTCCAGATTCCATCTCTCCCAGTTTTTTGAGAAGATGGTATGAATCCAAGTACAGATAAAATAGATTATCTAGATCTCTGAAAGTAAGAATTTAACCTAATAATCTTTCGTCTTAGTTTGTCTGGTAGATTATCTTTGTCAGCACTTAGGGGAGTGTGTCCCCCTTGGTTCTCTTGGACCTCTTAGCAGCTTTTAGTACAATCAACCATGCTATCTTGCTGGACCATCTAGAAAGGTTGGGAATTGGAAGCACCATTCTGTGGTGGTTGTACTCCTACCTGAATTCAGTTTCCAGTATATAATGATGGGTGAGCAGCATTCATACCCTTGGATGCTCCAGTACACATGGGGTAGCCTTTGGAGATAATTTAGAAATTGCAATTAGACTGCAACATGAATTGGGTGGCAGGGCAATCCTACCAATTCAGGATAAACCCATTTTGAGGTCACTGCACTGATTACCAAGAGGCTTCCAGATGTGAGAACAGCCAGTTTGAATACAATAACACAGAACCAGAGGCATATCCAATCAAATGCAGAAAAAGCATCATTATAAGATATGCCATGGCAATCAGGAAGAAGTGAGGTGTGTCCTCAATGGTTGCATTGGCTGCATTCAGGAAAACAGACCTGAAAACAGACCAAGAACAGAGTTCTTGGGGGGGTGTGGAAGATATTCTAGCCTGCAGTAATTCTAGCCAGCACCTTATTATCACTGAGCTCCACTGTAAACAGTTTAGGCAGATACTTACAAACACAACTTCTAAAGTTCATCTGGGCTTTGTGTCACTTTGCGCAGTACCATACCTAGTTTGTCCATCACCTCATTAAATAATATATTTTTGAATCAGATTTATTACTTCCCTCCTGAGAAAATAGATAAGGCCCTTGGATTTGTTTTCACCCATATTTGCATATTTGATGCCTTTATACAGCTTGGCTTACAAGGGTCCTTAAGAATTCCATCCTACCAAAGAATAGAATATCATTAACAGACACACACACACACACACACATTTTTCTTTTTTTTTTCTTCCAGGCAGAGTTCCCCAAAAACTTAAAAGACGTTACGCAAAACTGAAAGTTTTGCTTTAGGCATTGTCTTTGGACCCAGTTCATTTAAAAAATGATGAACCTATGTCCAATATTCCATGTTTGGCGAGATGGTAAAGAAATTGTAGTGTTCCAGTTCCAGGAGTTCTGAGATGAAATGGATCATTTTTATCCTTTCCAGTCTTGGTTCTACTTGAATTTGGCAATGAGATAGCCTTAGTTTTGGAATAGATTATTTATATTGGGAGTATTGATATCTGTTTTCAACAGCCCCCAGTAACTCACAGTATTGTGGTTCGTCTTATGAAATGAAGTTTCATTGGAATTGAAACAAACCATATTTTTTAAAAAAATTCAGCCTTGTTAACGTTATTGTTTTAGCTTTGTATTTTATACTTAACATGCTTTTAATGTTGTTTTTTATGAATGTTTTTATTGTATTTTTGCAAGCCACTCAGAACCAATAAGTGGTGGGTGCTATATGGATTTTCTAAATAGGCGTATAGATAAACTGATGTGAAGGTGCATATATGCCATCCTAGTAGGAAGTATGCAATGGCAATTTGAATACCTAATACTTGGTTTACCGTACATTAATAGTAGAAAGAACTACTGTACCATAATGTGGTAGTCAGCAGCCTTTGATGAGGTGTCTCCTCTTGTCCTCTTGTAATTTTATTGCTCAGATTTTCTTTCTGCAAAGAGATTGCCTTCCCTTCCTGTCTGAAGTTCAGGGGTTGTGAGAAAAAAAGCAAGAATGAGCAGAGGCTGGCCTGTATCCTGTTCTACTCAGGCCCAATCTCAAGTGTTCCTTTATTTCAATTAAGTTGTGTTTGCCTTTCTGAACTTGGGAGAATGTTTCTTTCAAAGAAGTGAATATTTTGTTCATCTGAAGGAGTCCGGAATGTGACAGGGGAAAGGGAGGAGAAGTAAATCAAAGCAGATAGCAATTCACCAGATGTAAAGTATTTTTCTTCATTGCCCCCTCCCTCTTCCCTCTTCCCTCCCTTCATCCCAACACACACATGCCTTGTTTTTTCTCTCCTACCAGAAGTTTCAGAATGTTTGCTGACAATTTAATTCCTTCATATAACAGAGGCACTGACATCCTGTAAAGGAGCAGCAGTTTTGTCTCGCTCCTGCTGAAAAGCCAGGGGGAGTTTTGCCTTGAATCATCTGCAACTCAACATACCGCACAGACAAACTCCGACTAAGATGGACTGCAGTCGGTTTGAAGGTTCAACTCAGTTTGAACTATTGTAGATCTTCTTCCAACTTTGCAAATCCATTTTTCAGCTTGGTAACAGTCTGGAAATGGCAGCACTGCCTGCATTCCCTACCTTGCCTTAGGATGCAGAAGAAAAAGGGATTCCTGAGAGTTTTGAGTCACTTCATCAAAATGCCTTTAGTATTGAAGAATAACTCCCAAGCACAAAATATATAGCCAAAGGGTTAGTAAATAGTGAATGATGAACTGGATTCAGAGAGCCTGTGAGCAGAGTTCCACTCATAGAGCGCTCCCTGCCCCCACCGCCTACAACAGTCTAGAGATGGTACAGGAGGCTGCAGGGAATAGGGGAGTAGACAAAACTCCTCTCCCCTCTTCTATCTTCCAGGGGTTGTGGCCCACAAACCTCTTTGGGATGAGAAGCATACATAAAAAGACTACCTTGGATTTAGATTTTGTGCAGGAAAGAGAAGGAATTGTCTTTAAAACCACATCTTTGCCCAGGTACTATTGGCATGTACAGTATTGTGAATGGAAAAATCACAATTTCTACAGATGCTGAGAGTGTTCATAATGTTATACATGGACTCACTCTGAGTTCTGAAATTGGTCCTAAAATGTTTTTAAATCCAGTAGCTTTAAAAATGAGCAAACCACCAAACATGAATTAGAAGCCATATAAATGTGTAAATGAGAGAAAAGAGGGGAAAAGGAGTAACAGTGGGCAAAAGTATGAAAGATTGAACAGAACGTCCTAGAAAGTTTGTTCCTTTTTGTATAGGTCCCATTTCTGTGCTTTTATTTAGCTCTAATTTATTCCAATGGGCCTTATATGGGCTGACAGTTTTTCATTCACTCCTTAAATCACATAATCCCTGGAAATATTTTAATCATTTCATTTTTGCTTTCATCCTAATTTCTAATCTCATCCCAATAATTCGGCAAAGACACAACTCTTGATAGCAAAATAAATAGCCATAATGTTTTTTGAAGGTATATTAGAATTTTAAGAGAGACCTGCTTAATTTCTGGCTTCAAGATCCCACTGAGAAAAAGTATGGGAAATCCTTTTCTCAATTTTCTTAAAGAAACATGTCCCACAATTGGAGAATAACTATTAATGGGCCAATCCATGTTGATTAAAGATACAGTGGTACCTCGGGATACGAACTTAATCCGTTCCGTGACTCTGGGCGTATCCCGAGTTGGTCGTAACCCGAAGGAAATTTCCCCATAGGGTTCAATGTAAATATGATTAATCTGTTCCGCCCTCCACCCGAATTTGGTCACACCCCAAAGCAAATTTTCCCATAAGGTTCAATGTAATTACCGTTAATCCATTCTGGTGTCCGCGGACCACACGTCAGGAGCGGGAAAACGGCTGGGTGTGGTGCGGTGGGAAAACGGCCGGGCGCCGCACGGCACGGCGGAAAAATGGCCACGGACCACATGTCAGGGGCGCAAAAATGGCCACAGACTACGTGTCAGGGGCGCAAAAATGGCCGCAGACCACGTATCAGGGCGGAAAAATGACCGTACCCCGAGGCAGAGTTCGCACATCGAGGTAAATTTTTGCGGCCGGAGCTGGTCGTAACCCGAAAAGTTCGTAAGTAGAGGCGTTCGTATCCCGAGGTACCACTGTAAATCCTACACCAGCATATTTGTAAACACATTTGTCAGATTTACACAGTATCAGAAAGATATCCTCCTGCATATTTTTTTCTACTAGTTCTCATACATTTTTACAAAAATGAAGATAGGAATTTCAGAAAAAAAAATTCATGATAGAATGTGGTATTTATGTACAAGATAGCCAAGGAATATGTATGAATATCTCATCTTTCATTGTGTAATCATCCACATAATCCAAATAAGAGATAATTTATAGGTTCACTTTAAAATGTACTTTTCAGTTGTCATTAGCACATCACAAGTGAATGGAATGTTATAATAAAAATGTCTGGTTTTGATTGCTATTAAATATATATTGAAACATAAAACTCAGTTACTATAGTGTTTTATACAACTGTCCTCAAATATCTTATGAAAGTGCTGGTCATTTTAGACCATCAACCTGTCCTGACTCTCATTAAATAACTGGAGAAGAATTTTACTTTCACCAGACTGACCACGTGTTACAGCCACCAAAATTAGCAGAACCTAGATTCAATGGAATATTTAAAAACAACAACAACAGCCAAGCAGCCATGTTTCTTCACGTGTTGAAGTACGGGCTCAAGTAGAAGGCCTATTAAGGAAAAAAATCTTCTGTAGATAAGTTTGCTATAGAGACTACCACTTCCTAATTCCTCAGACCACAAGATGCTCAATATGAAACATCTATAATAATATTTGATGCGTTTGATCAATAACTTGGGCCAACTGGGCAGAATGCAATCTCAGTATTAAAAAGCATCCAATTCTTTCTTTCTGCCCAGTCTTAGTCTTCACACCTAAGAAGCAAAGCCAGTAAACATGTAATCTGGCTTCTGCATCTGTTCTTCTTGCTTCCCTCACGCTTCCCTTTTTCCTGTTGATGTCTCCCCTTTGTCACTACTGATGCTGCCTCACATAGGACTGTACCTTCTTTTTGTATATTAATCGTAGCTCTGTCTGTGTATCCTTTTTGTAGCTGAAGTGATATCTTCTATCCACAATCTGGAGAAATATCCAAAAATAAACATTATTGGGAGGACTGCAAGGAGTGGAAGGGGGAATTCAACAGCCAAATGGGTTGAGCATGATGGCTAACACAGCTGTGCTAAAATACTATCCATTATTCCTTGGCAGGCAGAAAAGTATACCAGCATAAAATTTGCCTGAGCTATACTTGGCATCAACAGAAGCAACGGGTACTGCCTTACAGTTTTAATGTGGAACAGGTAAGGGAAGCAATTGATGCATTCCTTTGGCTTTGTTTCCCCTCCTACTACACATCATCTGCCAGCAGGAAACCACAGCTAGTTGCTCTCCCTAACCTGAGTGGGGCAAGTGGAGAAAGAGACTTGGAGTGGTGTGTTTAGCCTCCTGCCAGTGTGCCCAGTGAACAAAGGTATTCTGTGCCTGTGACCTGTCAGCTGGTCAATTTCTCAGCACTAGCCTGTTCTTTAAATACAGGTCCAGTGTTCCTCTGAAAGAGCTCTAAACCTGTGTCCAAAAATAGCTTGACTGACAGGCCACAGGCATGGAGGAGAGGTGAAGGGTGAAGCAGGAGGGAGTGATTGATGAGTGCTCTCCATTCTCATCTAGCGCAGCAAGAGAAGGGCAGTACTGGTAGCAAGTGCCCATGCTCAACAGCATCTGAAAAGAACCCCTGAAATAGCAAACTGACCACCTTCCAGAAGAATAGGAAGAAGTTAAAGCCACACGGTATTTCCCTTTTTGGCAGAAGCAGTCAAAAACATGTAAGCCGATCAATGGTGACAGAACCAGCAACATCCACCTGACAGAACCCAACTCTCTTCCTAGGTTTTAAACCAGCCTTTTGTGAAGCACAGGACTAGCATTATCTGAAGAGAGGTAGTCCTGCTTTTTAAGCCTAGGTTCTTTGTCTACTGAAACCATATTTTTGAAAAACAATAGAGGCAGTACTCTTTCAAAAGTGGACTAACCCTGTTTGGACTTTGAAAAGCCCTGATCAGGCATCACGTGTACAGTTGCCTCTTTGGAAGCCAGTTTCCCATCTCTTCTGAGCCCAGGCCAACTGGTCATGGAGAGCTGCCTGCAGTAGCCTAAAGTGGCCAATAGGAGCTGGGCAGATTTCAGCCCTTAAGTGGGTCATCATCAAAATCTAGGAGGCACTGTAGATCATATCCAAGGCCAACATTTTGCCACGAAAAGAGGCAAAACACTACAACTAAAGACGATTTTGAAAATACCTCATCTGTTTAGTGGAGATGAGTCATATAAAAAACAGCAGGGCATGGTTTGTGCCACAATTGGCCCTTGGTGCTAGGGTAGAAGAAGTGACCTGAATATCCTAAAAGGAATAGGAAGCATGTCTGCCTGGTAAGGTGGCCCAAATACTACATATGAAATATTTTGCTGCATATTTTATGTTCATATGCACATTTACACACACATGTAGTTTGATGTACACCCTTGTATACATAAATATGTTTTATGTGAAGTATTTCATGAAGATCTATCTTTATTTACCTATCATGGTCCACAAGAATTCTTACTGTCATGCCGTAAATGTAGACTGTTTATAGCAAATAAGGAATTTGGTATTATAAGTTGCAGCTGTTTGGGGGTCTGTACAGTTAGCCCATCTGAAATAGCAGGATGGCAAATCTGAAGAAGTAATAATTACCCTAGTGGTGCCTTTGTACTATATGCCAACAATTGTGAAATTTTGTACCCTCTAAAGCAGATAGCTTTTAAAATTCCAGCAAAATTGTGTTCATGGGAAATAGTTTTTAAGAAGGATCCATTATCAAATAAATAAATGCACAGCCTTCCCATAAATAAGTAAAATCTTCCATCATTTGTAAATGATGTAAATAAATAAGTAAAATCTTCCATTTGTTAAACAGGGGAAAGCATTTCATTCAACACAGACCACTTGTTAAAAGTTTTCCTTTAGAGCATTGACATAACAAATGCTTTTTTCTCTGTCAAAGTCCTGCTTATGAGTGTGTAAGGCATCCACCTTGTATGCAGCATTGACATCAAGCAAAATGTAGCAGATGTACTTCTTTAATAGGTTTATTCTTTTTGCAGGTTTTACAATCATATTTCATCAACTGGTACAACAAAACATATCTGGCTATTTTAAGAGGGCTTTTGGAGATTGGTGGTGGTTCCATTTAGTCCTCATATACATTGACGCTTAAATGTTAAATAGCATATCGGGTATTTACTCAAGCAGGCTTCTTTGTACATCCGGATCACTAGCAATTCTTCACACAGCAGCTTATTGTCGAGTCCTTTAAATATAGGAAATAAGAATGGTGGGTGGAGGAGAAGAGCTTTTTTTATGCCTGACCTTGAAATGGAAAGAGAGTCTGTTATGTTACATAGCCCAGGAAATATTAGCAGTATGTTCCTTGGCTTTCATTCGTAAAACTGCAATGCTGGAAGACCTCCGTTCAAATTCCGGCTTGGTTTCAAATGCATGTCCATTAGTTCCAGAAAGTAAAGAGTCAGTAAAAAAGTTATTGAGGGGAACGTGGCTGAATTGGCTCTGATGATTTGAAAAGCCTGAGTACCCGGAATCTGTCCGAGGCGAATGGGAATAAGGGGTCATACAAGAGGAAGTATCCCGCGGAAGCATGCAGGAAGTCACTGAACTGCTAGCTGCATTTCCTGCCCACAAATTATTCTGAATCTGGAACATATAAACAAAACAAGATTAAATGTACATTTTAAACACCTTTTTCTTCCTCTAATTTCATTTTTCATTAAATCTGTTGTCAGTACAGCATATCTGGCAGTAGTATAATATTAAGTTTAAGCAAATGAAAAATAGAAGTCCAAATGAGTACTGTAATTTTCAGAAGCATTTGACAGAGTAACATGGTTGATCTTGGATATTCTATCTTTCACTAGGGAACCAGGTATCATTTGCTGATTTACCTCAGGCTAGAAAATAGCTTTGGTCATATTTGATCACAACCATCTTCCCAAAAGTAAAACTCAACAATGAATGTAACACTAATACATTTGATGAAATAGTTGGTAGTCCATTCATGGAATGTAGAAGCACTTGTCTTATTATACCTAAGAGTAGGGCCTGTCTTTTCTGAGGATATCGGCATCTTGCTTATAAGTCCCTTCACAATAGATTTAGGTATAGTTTTAACAGAAACCCTTAGTCAGTGTCTGTGAGCAAGCGTGTGTTATATTTTTGCAGGAAGACTGAGATGCCAACATGATGATTCTCCTGCAACAATGCATGAAAGTAAATGTATAAAGAAATGTTTTCTGGGCAACTCTGGTTTATAAGTCTGGCTTATATATTAATAGTGAAACAACTTGAAAAAGAAGGATACCTAGAGTTAAATTTCATAAGCTCTATATTTCATTTCAACCTTGAAAATAAAGCAATATCTAGTAGATTTAGAAACTTTTACTTCTTTTGGTAACTGTTCACAACTGTTGATACTATTAATTTCTTACTGATAGGATGGAGTGGAGGGCTCAGTCTCAGTGATGCTCTTCTAAACCTTTCTGAGAGTTTTGTTCTTCCTACAGTTTACAAAATCTCCTCCGAATACCCGAGATAGAATTAGATCCAGAGCATGTGGAGGATGCTACATAATGGCCTGACAGCCAATAGTTACTGCTGGGAGTGCCATTGGGTAAGGTAAGCATCACCCTCAAAAATCTGTTGGAGAATTTCTTCTCTCCCTAGAGAAATGCAGTAAAATGATCACCGAAGCCTTCTGCCCATGGGAAATGTGAAGGATTTGTAGGAGACATTTGTGCACAGCTGTAGATTCATTCCTTAGTTTGAAATCAGCTATGTGTGCAGCAGCAAACATATAATCTGCTCCTGAGAACCACTGCATTAATGTGAGCAAGCTGTAAAAGTAAACCCCAACATGTAGAGACAGCTTAACCCTCTCATCTGACCTTGGATCTGGACCAAAGAAAGAATCAGTATACCAACTACTATTGTCTGAAAACAAAAGGATAGATTCATTTCAGCTGCGGTGGGGGAAATAGTGCCATGCCTTGAAGCCTTTGTTTATGGAGATATCTTAAAACAATTGCAAGCTGGAGCCAAAGTAACTGAGGAAAAGCCAAACTCTGTCATCCTAATCTTCCCCATCAAACTCTCAGGTGACTAAATGAACAAAATGGAAACAGTATTGCATTCTACCCATTCCCACATGTTTGAGTATGGCTTTTGCACATATAAAACTGCATCTGCATAGGACCTGCAGGCTTAATCAGAAAACACTGGCACAGCCTAAGCTTTATAGAGTCTACAAGTGTGATTGTACATATATATGTGGTTGTACATTTCTGAGGTCTGGAGTGTATTTCTGCTCTTTTTCCTGATTGATTCGTAGCATCATTTGAATGGCAAGAATGAGAATACAAAGTGCTCCTTACTCACATGGTTCTTAGCATCCTTCCCTCTTTCCATACATTCCATTCCTCAAAAATCCTCTTGTACAGATGTTCCAACATCCAATGGAGCACTTCTGGAATGTCAGAGAAGTCATACTGGCATTCCTTATGTCTAGCAAGGACCACCTTTATGGTTGCTATGAGGTCACCATATCATCTCATGAAAATAACTTACTAGCCCATGGTTTGGCCACGTGGGATTTAGGTTTATATTAATGTGGCTGAAGGTAAGCTGCCCCACTTGCCCCAGGGATGTCATACAAAGCAAACATTTCCATCCCAGACCCACTCATATCTGTCTACACAGCCCCAAAGGTCACAATACTGCCAACCATGGTGCTTACTTATTGGACATATTTAAATCAGACCACCACCTGGAACACTTCTGCTCTTAACATATATGCAGGACCATTGGTAGTATTTACAGTAATTAAATTCATAACATTAGGGTTCCAAAGAGCTCAAAACTTCTAGGAAAGCCTAAACAAAATCCATCCTTTTCAAAAAACATTTGGCCACTGTTACGTTTCACTTAATATTGCTCAAGATAATAACAATCCACATGTTGACTGTTATATCGATAATTACATTAGACTTTCACTTAACAGTCTATTATTAATATCAGTATATTGCATATAAACATTCAAGACAAGTAAAAACTGGATTAGGTTTTCCAAAATGCTGGCATAGTTTTTTTTTAAAAAAGCATCTTGCTTGCAACACCCTGTTCAAATTATACCCTCAGCAATTTCCATAAATGGGAGTAGCTAACAAACTGTAAATGGATATGTTCCTCTTTGCTTTCGCAGAGCTAGTAAATTTTAATTTAGAGTGTCATCCAAACTTTCTTAATATCTAATGGATCCTGGCTTAAATGGTGTCTACAACAATAAAGTGAATCTCCGACTTATGATTTACCATTTGCCATTGATCTCACATTTTATCAAGGTGGGTATCTGAACTCCCAAAGAGCATTGGAAGGATGTTTAAAACACATGGGAAATGGGCAAAAATTGAATTCGTGACTTTGTGATTTATATGGCAAATACAGAGCCTGAAATCCCTCTAGCAACACATGGTTTAAGAGCAGGCAGCAAATGTTTCCCATGTTTTATTGTACACATATCACTTTAATTTGCTCTGAAACTTGAGAATTTAGCCACAAAGTTTATGTCAGACAAATACATTAAGAATTTATAAAGCTGGCAAGCAAGTTGTGAAGGTTTTCTTTAGTGGAGAGAATCTAAAATACAAATTAGATAATACAAGCATCATGATGCCCAACAGAACACTTACTGCTTGGATCATGAATCTAGTTGCATTTTAAACGTTTTTAAAATGTTAATAAACTTTCTAAATAAATAAAATAAATTAAAACATAAAACAAAGCAATAACACAATAAAATAAACATAATAAATAAATATTTTAATAAAAAGTTTAAAAAATAAATCGTTTTAATAAACATTTTAAAAGTTGCATTTTAAAAGGAGAGCCAGTCTGGTCTAGTGGTTAAGGCACCAGGCCAGAAAGCAGGAGTCTGAGTTCTAGTCCCGCCTTAGGCATGAAACCTGGCTGGGTGTCTTTGGGCCAGTCACTCTCTCTCAGCCCAATCACCTCACAGGGTTGTTGTTGTGGGGAAACTAGGAGGAGGAAGGAGTATTAGGTATGTTTGCTGTCTTGAGTTATTTATAAAAATAAGAAATGTGAGATTAAAACAAAAAAATTTTTTAAGTTACGGTACTGTGAGTTTCATCTGTTCTGCTTTTTTAAGTAGAATGCATACTGGAGACTCTTTACTTAGCAAGGTATATACTGTAAGTATCGCAAAATAAAACCCTAAAACTAAAATTTATGTTAGAATTGAAAATAAATACAACCTCTGCTTTACAATAAGTAGAAAATTCAGGCACATGGGAAGGAAAGGAGACAGTCCTTGAATATAAAAAATATTTATTCCTTTTTAAATCTTCTGTGATGTGTGCAGCATATAAAAGGTAATTCAGGGAGTTTCTGAATAAGCCTATACATAGATCTCACCTCTGGTTTCTGTTACATCACAAACTTTTTAAGTTTTTCTCTTGTGGTTACCATGAAATCACCAAAGTATCCTTTAATGTATATGTATGTGTTTATGTCTGAGTGTGTTACATAGGGTTTGTAAGATTCAAGCAGTTGAACTCATCTGTGCATCAACTACAGTTTAACTGATTAATAGGTGAAGATAACTTTAATCTATGAGATCTGCTCCAGGATAAATAGACATATTTAATTTGAAGTCATTTTAGCTCTGGTAAGCTATCCTGCTACTAAAAATCAAACTAAAGACTAGATCCTTTACAATCTTAGAGATCCCCATGTTGCTGTAACACTCACATTTATTTAAATGCATTGGGTTACAATCAGTGCAAATGCAGATTATTAATCAGTTTAAAATATCCTTTAATTAACTAGCAGCCCCACTATTTGCTAGGTAGAAATACCAAGCCCTACCCCTCCAAGTAATTTCTGGACTGTTTAATTTTCTTAACCCATGACTTACAGTATTAGTATGCAGCAATATAAGATCGATTGAAGAACAAGAGGGAAGTGAGATATATAACTACAACCAAATAACAGATGCCCTGCAAACTAAGGGACTCTAGAAATATTCCAAGAACTTCATGAATTTTACAACTCCATGTTAAATGGAGGAGGAGAGGAGCGGCATATCATGCCAGTTGATATCAAAATCTAAATCAAAAGAACAATAGTTATCTCATGTCTCAACGCTGCTGAAAATAAGAAGTTGATATGCAATATTGTGTGGCCTAACAGTCTTTCTGACTCTGGCTCAGTGTTTCTCAACCTTGGCTGCTTTAAGCTGTGTGAACTTCAACTCCCAGAATTCCCCAGCCAGCATCGGTTTCTTCTGGGAGTTGAAGTCCACACTGCTTAAAGCGCCAAGGTTGAGAAACACTGCTCTAGCTGGTCCAGATACCATCTAATGTAATGTTCTGGTGGTTATGAGCTATTAGATTTTCTTTCTTTTTTACAATTTCATATCTGATATCTTTTGACTAGATTATAAGAATTGTAAAAATAATTATAAACAAACAAACTATGAAAATGAACCTCAGTAATTTATCATTGTAAGTCAATGTATGCTGCTTAGTCTAATTGACCATCATTCCCATTTTATACCAATATTGATAAAAGTTAGGAGGACACCAGGCACAGAATATCATAACTTGAAACTTAAGCCAAAACCTCAGGTTTATGACATTTAAAGCTGTGTGTCAGTCAAATGATTCCACCAAATAGGCAATGTCAGCACAATCAACAGGCAGTTTTGCAAAGTTACCTGCAGTCCCCACAACACATTTAACTGGGCCACTGGGGACTAGCATTTCATGGGAACATCAAAAAGGCCAATTAATCCAATCAACTAACCCAAAACCTATTTAGCCCCCAAAGACCCAGTCCTGTTTAGAGTTAAATTAACTCTACCCAGTCAACTAAATCCCCCATGTTATGCATAAAAGCTAAATATCAGAAGGGGATCTGTCCCTTCTGATATGTATGACTGAGACTATACCTAGTCTCAGTCTCTGTGGCCATTTTTGTTTTTATGCCCACCGTAATACAAAGAGAAGCAATATTCCTCCTTTCCTGTTTTAATCCCTTGAGAGGAGATATATTATACACACACACACACACTGCAAAAATACCCCTTGTCTTCTGTGACTCTAACTCCATTAATATTAAAGCCATTAGTAACTCCAAGAAGTGTGGAGAGGAGAGGTGGGCTCCTAGCCTCCTTTGTATTAGCTGAGAGGACTAAAGCATGAGAGAAAGGCTGTGCTGAAAAGATACTCTTCAGCATACTTCCCTGACTTAGTGCCCACCAGATGTGTTGAGCAGGGTGACTTGAAATTCTGGAAGTTGCAGTAACAACACATCTAAAAGACAGGTAGGACAACTCTACTGCACCAAAAAAAAAAAAAAAAAAAAGCAATATTTGAATAAGGAACAGGAAGGAGCTGCCTTTTTATTTATTCATATTAGGATTACATTTATATTCTGCCTTCCTTGTACATGTGAGATAGGTTGCACTGAAAGATAGTAGGACTACTAATGAAGTCCATGGCCATGGTAACTTTGGTCCTGCTAAACAAGTCATAATAATTATTATATGTCATAGTAAGTTCATTCTGTCTTTCCTGTTCCTCTATCTCTCTTGCTGTGTAAAGAAATCTAAGAAAGGGGTCTCTCCTAGAATCATAAATTGAACTATTTCAAGAATCAGGAAAGTATAGATAGTCCTCGACTTACAACCACAATTGGGACCAGAACTTCTGTTGCTAAATGATGCAGTCATTAAGTGAGTTGTGCCTGATTTTACAACCTTTTTTGCTGTGGTTGTTAAGTGAATCACACAGTCATTAAGCGAATCCAGCTTCCCCTGTCGATTTTGATTGTCAGAAGCCCCCTAGAAGGTTACAAATGGTGATCACGTAACCCCAGGATGTTGCAACCATCATAAATGCATGCCAGTTGCCAAGCACCTGAATTCTGATCACATGACCATGGGGATGCTGCGAGTAAGTTGTTTTTTTCAGCATCATCATAACTTTGAATGGTCATTAAATGAATGGTTGTAAGTTGAGGACTACCTGTAAAAGATCTAGTCATGACACCCTAGATCACACAATATTCAACTTGAAGTGATGGTTTGTAGAAAGTTAATTATGTTCCTACTGGCCATTATTCCATGCAACACACAGTCAACCCGCATCATATACAGGTTTAGGGGTTTTAAAAGAAAGGATGGCTCTAGCAGTTTTCTTTTTCAGAAGAAGCAGCTACTTAAGTCCCTGTTTTGGAGGACCACAGCACATGGGGAGGGTTTAAAAAAAAAAAATTCTGACTATATTATATCTACATGGCTTTACTTGCATTCTCAGCTTTAAAGTGCTAAAGGTTAAGAGATCCCTGCCATCAATCTGTTCCTCTTTCAGGGACTTAAAAACTACTTCCCAGACTCCCAAATTTGCAGTTTGTGAAGATCCCTAGACAAGTGCAAAGAGGGAGAGGGCATGCATTTTTTTTACAAGGTAAAAGACTTTTTTCTCAATGTAATTAGCCCATCTTTAACCCCAGTTTTTGCAGAATATCCAAAAATAGGCACCCTTTCAAAGCAAGAACCTTTGGAATGATGTGCCTTGCTATATTCTATTGTTTGTCTGTCACCACAACCAGGGAGAGACTCTTGTATCACCCCAATTACCCCCACATCCCCAATTGACCCCACATCAACCATTGCCTCCATCTCCTCCTGTGTCCCTCACCTACCTCCACCATATTTGCTTTCAAGACAACACCCCTGCTCCTTATTATTATATTTAGTTTCACTTCCCTTGATTCCTAGACTGCAGTTTTATAGGAACTCAGAATCATAGTTTAAAACACAAATGTAGTAACCCAAACAGCAAGGGAATCCAAGCTTTATTATTGTTTAGCAATTGACATCAGTTATGTTTAAGTTACTGTTTTTGATTTATTCATAACAAACCAAAACCTGGGTGCAGTGAAATTAAATCATAGTTTCTCCTCTTCCTTCTTGACATGCAAGGAGAGGGAAAGGGAGAGAACTAAACTTTTCCTTAGCCTTATAATAGCCTAGCCTTATAATAGCCTTAAAATACTAGCATGTGAAAAGATTATACAATTAAGCAGTGGAGCTGACCCTGCTCCATTTAGTAATCTTACCTTTGCCTATTGTTTCCATCATTTACCAATATGAACTAGCAATACAACCCATTTTATATTCATTTTATATGATTTTACAAAATGGAAGCATTCAGAATGGGTAGAACAACACAGCCATGTACTTTCCCCATACAATGCACTCATCCCACTTCTCAGAGTTTGAGCAAGAAAATCAGTAAGGATTTAAATAAGTAAATTTATTTCTATTTGCATTTGTTGAGGATGAATAGTAAGTAGTAAGATAAGTTGTAAGCATTACTTTACAGAGTAAAGAAAGAAATTACTAGGAGATTTTAAGGTACATTCAAAATGAGTAGAAACTCTTTTCAGATTTTTTTTTCTCTTGCTGTAGCAAATTCTGAAAGTGAGGAAGTAAAATAGCATGTGTAGGCTGTTGTTCTTCCTCTTTGCCTTGTACCTTTCAAGGAGCATGTGAAAGGGCTTACCTTTCATGCATTACTAAACCATTCTATATTTATCTAAAGAGAACATTATGAAATGTTCTTGCTAGATGCTCCGTTGGACTGCTGACATTTTAGGCTACCTAACAGTTCCTATGGAACACCCAGATCCTAAGGTTATTCAAGAAAATGTGGTAGCTCAATTTTATCATCCAATAACAAGATGGTGAATTTTGAGAGGCCATTTTCACTAAGCCTTAGATAAATGTTTGCTTCCCAAATTTCCAAGAGTATCTTCCTAATAAGACTGGTGTGAGAATTTGGGCACTTCTACATAACAACTAATTTCACATATACCAAAGTTCTCCAAAATAGAGTTATCCTGCCATTTCAGCTTCAGAACTGACCAGCATTTCCTCTAACTGACAAATGGATAAGCTCAGAAATTTGCAGCCTCCCATAATTTCTGAGGGGCAAGGGGGCAAAGAAGAAAAACAAAAATGGGTCAGCCAGCAAAAAAACCTAAAACCTGGTGTAAGGGCATCAGGGAATTCTACAGATTTTGCATCTGCAAGGGCAGCGAATGCCATGAAGTCCGGAAGACCAAGCTGGTGGGAGTTCTGATAGGAAACTAGGCTGTCCCAAGCCCCATCAAGCTCCAGCATTTCAAATTAAAAACAAACGTTTTGCAGTTTGAGCTGGGCCACTCAGCTCAGCTGCCCAAAGAAGTTGGTGTGTGAAAGCTGGGATGTGGTGCAGATCTGGGATGAGTGCCAAACCCTGTGTGGAAGGGCCCTCTAATGATCCAAAGACAACATAGTGGATTATACAGTTAATAATTGGAAATTACAATAGAAACAGTCATAATCACCATTTCCCTCTTGCTAAGTTAAATATAATGTAGGTAAGTATTCCTTAAGGGGAATATCATTTATCCCACTAAGAGTAAAAAGTCATGGTCAATGAATGTGAATTACTGACTTTAAGAAGGACTGGGAGCTTTCTGATATTTGTCAGCTTACATAGAACAAAACAACTTTTAGTCAAATGCCATGTGGTATGTAATAGAGACCATATGGAGTGTTTAATTGGAGCATATAACTCTGATTATTGCTAATGGAAGTTGTCCATGTATGCTATGGTCATAAAGGACTCTGATGTGAAATTAAGATGCACGCTTTAACAAACAGCATGTGCATATTTATAGATTTCCTCACACCCTTGGCTCGCAAAGTAGAATCATGTAGTTTTACGAATTCCCACTGGGAGGAAGATTGAGATAAATGAAACACATTTCCTCCAATGGACTACCTCACCATTCTATGATTACGTAAGGCCAACTAGTCTACCTCTCAGCAATTACGTTTGTTCTTGCTATTGTTATTGAAAAATAGAAGGCTAACCACATGCTAAACCCTTTTTTGTTTGTTTGTTTTCATATGCCTCAGTATTGCCTGTCTGAAAGAGAATAAGGGAGTACAGTAGTAATTTCTGAAGTGATTTCTAGCACGTATTGCTGCCTTACATTTACTTCTAAGTGGAATTTAGTATAAAGCTCCCCACTGAGATCTAGCCTTCAGCATAAAGCACAACTTTATGCACTGATTAAATGTATATCCCATTTTTTTCTCAAAAATGCTCAAGGTACTCCACACATAGTTCTCTCTTCAACTATCACTAACAGTTTACGCAACATAGCAAATAGGTTATGGTGAGATATAATGGCTGGCTAGAAACCATCCAGGATCTACTTGAGGAAGGAGGAATTTGAACCCAGTTCTGTGATACTCTGATGGCTGGACCATTGGAAGACCTGAAAGACCAGGTTGGGGACAGATCATCATGATGAAAATCTACCTATGGGGTCACTAAGAGTCAGCATGGATTTGATAGCACATAATGTTTCCATCAATTTATCTGGGATACTCGATAAGAGCTGTTCAAAAGTACAACATAAAGTGTCAAAAGTCCCCTTTCTTAGATGTTTCTAATAGGAAACTGGAATTATCCTCATCCTCATCCTCATCCTCATTTCACTTGATATCCAAAGTTCTCTGGGCAAATTGCATTACTTAAAATCAGTAGAAACAATTTTAAAAAGTGCTCAGGAAAGATAAAAACACAACAAAGTTAATGCAGTCACTTAAAATCATACTTCAAAAACAACAGAAAGAAAATGGCTGAGAAAAAGAGAAGTAATTTCACCTAGCACCCAAAAGACACTGTGATCCATAATGCCTCTCTTGAAGAAAATACCCATTAAGTTCCACTGCAGAGTTCTCCCTTGCAGCCACCTGCTTACATCACTAAGTGGAGACCCAGGGATGCAACAACAATTAATTCCCTACATCTTCATTTAGCTGATTTACCCTGGTTGGCTTTTGAGACTCATTCCAACTTGACAACTGATATGTGTGCATGCATTGATCTCGCTGGATAACCATCTTGGACAGCTTGAATGGGACTGAACAGGGTTACATAAAACCAACAATCTCCCTTAGGAAGAAGTGGTGGTGGTGGTAGCAGTGATTTTATAGGAGAACATTTAGCGTAGACACTATAATTTGACATTTTGAGAAGGTTCTACTATATTCATACAGAATAATATATCTTGCATTTTGGACATCTAGAACTCTTTAGTATTCTGACATTCAATAGCATTTTGAGAATGAAAGACAGGAACAATATGAAATACACCCACTTGATCTCCTTACTTTAGTTTTTAAATACTTTCTATGATAGGTGTTCCTTGGGTATTTAGTGGAAAGAGTGACAGGTAATCATTATGATCAAGAAGACCACAGCTTGCCAGGATGAACTAAATAAGAATCAGAAATTCCCACGTCATATGCATGAAACCTTTTGAGATGTTAATACATCTTCTCAGTTTTCCTCTAATGTCAGGATTTTCAGTATACCATTGGTAAAGCATGTAACAGGCAAAATGAAACTTCCAAAAGTCATATTTTTTGTATTGTTTAAAGCAGTGTTGTCCAAACTTGGCCACTTTAAGATGAGTGGACTTCAACTCCCAGAATTCCCCAGCCAGCATTCCCCATGGCTGGCTGGGGAATTCTGGGAGTTGAAGTCCACTCATCTTAAAGTGGCCAAGTTTGGACAACACTGCTTTAAAGTATAAAAAGTTATATTTTATATATCTGTTTTGTTGCAACAGATTAGCTAAGTATCTTCCTGAAAATTGTTATAAAGTATGGTGATGAGGAATCATGAAAAGAGAAAAAAGAAAGACAAGTAGACTTCATGAGACTGGAGTTAAAAGCCTAATGCTAAGGCATTTCAAAACATACGATGAGATGGCAGAAAAAAAGGAATACATCTCTTCCCGTATGAATCCTAGTTATACAAAAACTGCTATCTTTTCAAGTGATTATTACGCTACAAAGAAATCCAATGAGCTAACAGGGGAAGTTTCCTTATTTCAAATCAGACTATCCTTCTAGCCATAATCTAACTGGCAGTTGCTTTTTAATAATCTTTTCCGTCACTTTTTTTCTGTTTCTTTTTATTTAAAATATCGGATATTACAGCTTAACCGACCCACCTAGATCTGGCTATTGATCTAGACCAGAAGAAGTAGCATCAAACAAGTTTCCTCACCAGTGATTTATAGAGTCTTGTAGCATCGCCCAGCCATTGTTGAGGTAATTTAATAAGTTACTCATGCCCTGATCACTATTCAGTTAGACTACTGTAAAATGCTCTATATGGGACTGCCTTTGGACATGCCTAAAAACTGCAACCTTATCAGTATATAAGGTTCCCACCCTCTGGAACAGCATCCCCCCCCCCCACCAGAGATAAGGACAGCACCCTCTCTCCTGGGGTTCTAGAAAGCTCTTCACACTTTGCTTTGCTCCTAGGCCTGGTGTTAATGTATTAATATATTTGGGGGGTGGGGGGATGTGATCTGTGTTGTCTTTAAGATTGTTTTTAGTCTGGGGTGTCTTTGTGGTTTTAGCTTTTAATTGTTTTTATGACATTTTGGCTTTTACACTGCCCAGAGTCTGGTGGCAAGGTCCGTTCTTCCTCATTGTTGCCACTGGAAACTGCCCTCCCCCAAGGGTGACACTGAGCTGAACACAGACCAAACCAATCAGGTGACAAGCTGATTGGTTAATTCCTGTTTCAACCAATGGATCAAAAGCCATATACAATGTTGTGGCAGGACACTGAAATGGCATTTGTTGATCTGAAAAGCAGAGCCTGCGCCACAGGAAAATGCAGAGGAGGAGAAGGAGGAGGAGAAGGAGGAGGAGAAGGAGAAGGAGAAGGAGAAGGAGAAGGAGAAGGAGAAGGAGAAGGAGACACTGCCCAGAGTTTGTTGGAGCTGAATAACTATAACAAATCTGAATAAATAAATAACTCCAGTTTTGAAGTTGCTGTATTGGCTGCTAGTAAGTTTCCAATTCAAAATGCTGGTGTATCACTAAAGCCCTTCACAGGGCAACATCTTGCCCAAATAGAATCTGCCCATCTGTCTAGGACATCTGGTTGAGGTCTGTGAAGATTCCTCTCCACTTGTGAAGTATACAAGATAATGAACCAGGTGACAGGCTTCTTGGTGGTGACACCCACCTGATGGAACAGCATCATCTTGGAGGACAGGCAGCTCTGACTCTCTGCTTTCTGGAAGCAAGTTGAAGCAGTACTGTTCCAATGAGCTTTTGGCCAATAGCTTTGCTGAGTGGTGATCCTAGTTAGTTTGTTTATTTATTCAAATCAGTTTATTAGTCACCTCAATCTCCAGAATGACTCTAGGGGACACACACAGTAATAGTTAGAACATCTACAATAGCAATATAAGGAAGAGATCGACTGAGTTGATGATGATGATGATGATGATGATTGATTGATTGATTGATTGATTGATTGATTTTTTTAAATAATATTATATTCTGAACTGTTGCATGATGCCAGAGTCTGTATAGATTTAGGCAATTTTTAATGATCTATTTCATTAAATATAGATAAATAAATGTCCCTTAGAGACAGAGGAATAAAAATAAAATACAGTTCCCTGCTGAGAAAAATTGTCTGCCCCTTCCTAAAGAGCACATCTTTGGAAATTTTAAATGTTTCATAATTGTCCCAATGACTGTGAATTTCCTAAGGCTGTTCAATGTTTCAATATAATTTTTAGAAAACAATATAGAAGACAACATGCCCAGTTAGGAGACAAACATTCCAGCACCTCCCTTTAATCATGTTTTCATTTGTATAAATAGTTTAAGCTTGTAAAAGTTAAGCCACTCTAAAAAACTGAATAGGATCCAATTCTGCAGCTGCACTCAGGGAGGGCTTTGGAGCCACTGGATGTCTCTAGTAATAGAAGCATGCTTGCCAGTTTCCAATTCCATGAAGCTAAAGGGAACTTCCCAGACAGCATGAAAAAGTAGGGGAGGCTGAGCGGGATGAAGAAAAGCCAAAGAAGCCAACAAATCATATGGTCTTCTGTATTGTGGGACTGCACCCATTATGAGGGGGGGGGGGGACTTGATTCTTTATAAATGCAGAGTACAGTACCTCTCTAATGATCTTCAGGTTACTCTTTTTTAAAAAAAACAAAAAAATCTTTGCTTTTGTAAACATTGCATGCAATCAAATATCATGATCTCATCAATATTTGTGACAAGCAATTCCATGTACTGTCATGTTATAATGAACTTGAAATGAATTTGTGATGTTTGAAGGGAGCTTGACACATGGCTCAGGACTTGCATGTATTTAGTCCTGCCTGCTCCCATCAGCTTCTGCTCATCCCACAAGACCTAGAACATCTTTCTTCATCAAGGACCATGAGGGTGGACCTTTTCCATTGCTCCCCCTCTCCTTTGGAACACTGCTGCTAGCACCAACTCTTTGGCATTTAGAATACCCACTAACACCAGGCTATTTCAGAAAGCTTTTAGGGATTTTCCCCTCTACAGTACATGATTGCAGGGGCATCTGCAAGGGTGCACAACCAAAGCCCTGTCCTTTTATATTTGTTTTGATCACACACTCATGGCCACTATCTTGACTTTTTTGTCGTTCAGCCTTGCAGGTGCTCCTTTATAATTGTAATGTTAGCAAGAGTGATATTCCGTGGTATGATGGAGGTGAAGGTTACTGCTATTTGCTTGCTTTTGTACTGTATTATTATTTATTGCTTTAACATTTCTACTCCATTGGAATGCATACTGCTTGGAGTCATTTATGAATGAAGCAGCTTATTAGCCTAAATAAATAAATAACTAAAATATTGAAAGTGGCTCATGGCTTATAGTCTTTACTATATGTGACCATAGGAGATTTCATTCCATATGTTTACTGAAAGCACAGGAAGGAAAGATTTATATAATTATCTATAAACATATAATCACTCAGATTTTCTAGGTCTCCTTCTCAACCCAGAATATGCAAACATGGGTTTCAGACTACAACTTTCATCCGCTCCAAGCAGCATAACCAATGGTCAGAGATGATGTACCCTAAACAGCTGGAAGGCACCAGCATGAGGAAGACTTCAGCAAACAGACATATTACAAAATCAGTAAACTCTATCTCTAACCGTACCTAGTCAAGAGGTAAATAGCTTTGATATCATAAAAATAATATGGGCAGTTGTGTTACCTTCTTGCACTGGAATCTCCATTCTAAATACTTTTACTTGGAAGTTCATCCCATGCTTTTCCTACTTTCAGAGAAATGGAGATACTAAAGCACCTACGTTAGTTTTATTATGGCACAACATTGACAAAGGAAAAACTCTTGTTTTAGCATAATTACAGCTGGTTTTATGACATGTGCAAGGACTCTAAATCATCTAGAAGACTCCACCAGATTGTCAAAACAAAAAAAAAATCGTAGAATTTCCAGACAAAAGATTAGTGCCTGACATTTTGCTAGGAAGCCAGCTTTGGGACTCTGGAAAGAGTTGAAAGACGTTTTCTCTGACTCTCTTTTCACACAATATTCCAACAGCTAATTATTTATCTTTGTAAACACTTCAGTTGCTCTGATTACAATGCTTCCTGACGTTTATGGAAGGCAAAGGGAAAAAAACCTCTCCAAAATGTGTTTTAAGGAAAATAAAATTACACAATTAACAATTCACAGAATGGAATAAAAAGAAAACAGATGGTTGGCTGCATTACTGTTTTTATAAAATTCTTGTTCAAGCAGGTTACAGATTGCCAAAAAAGTCCCCAAGCATTGTCATATCATGCTTTGCAAGGGCAGATTTCTTTTAATAGTTAACAAATGCACAGAACTTAAAGAGCAAATTCTATAGTAATTTGGTCAAAACTAAGTAATTTTATGAGTTTATGAGCTTTCATCTAGAACTTCCACTTAGAATGTCTTCCATGCATCATAGCTAAACAAAATCTACTGGAAGCAGGCATCCCGGTGCTGAAATGTCTCCCAACTGGGAGAACTCCCATGTTTTTCCCTGGGTAAGGGTTGCCCAGTTAACT
The DNA here is from genome assembly GCF_059951505.1 of Python bivittatus. NCBI lineage: Eukaryota > Metazoa > Chordata > Lepidosauria > Squamata > Pythonidae > Python > Python bivittatus. Next base: position 26,829,669 of record NW_028277058.1, on the reverse strand, counting down.
CTGCTGCCTGCAGACTGATTCACAATTTCAGATGAGGCAGAGGAGACAAAAGAGGTTTTCTTGTACTCAGAATCCTGATTCTTCACTCAGCATGAAATACTTCTAGACAAGTGCTCCTTGTGGCACAAAAAATCCTCTACTGAGATGCAAATTATGAAGAAAAAAAAAAAAGTTTATTGCATAAGCAATTATGTAGTCATTGTGCCACCTGCAATGTGTATGTGTGTGTATGATAAACATGAATTATATGCTTTTGTCTTGCAGAGAAAAGAAACAAAAAAATAAATATTCAGTATATTCAATACCTGGGGGTAGCTATCAGTCCGTGGTAGAACAGATATGTCATAGGTGGCAGCAAAATGACTTTTTGCTTGTTGGATTTGCCCATACCGTTCTCTCTTTCTCCATTTTGCTCTTCGGTTTTGGAACCAGACCTGTGTCAAATAAGAACATTATTAGAATGTCCAAAAGACCACGTCTGCTGCCCTCCCACTTAATTACTTTGCCAGCCCATAGCTTAGTGGCAAACTGCTTAAGTCCCAGGATTGCAGCTGACCCCTGAAAGCCTTACATGCATCTCCCACGTTGACAAATTATGACCATATTGTAAATATTAATGTGACAGAAGGAGAAAGTGTTATATGCATAATCAGAAAGTAATACGAGCTGTATTACATTTTAATTTCATTTAATAAATATAAATTAAATTTTCATATATAGAGATAAGGTATCTTGGCTCACTCACTACTTTCTGGACCACAGGCCCCACATGTTGTGTGTGCTGGCCCCAGAAGCATTTTTGCTTGAAATTACTACCAAATGAAGATAGAAATATAATAAGAAAAGCTGATTACAGCCATGGGATTCCTTCTTCTGATTCTCCAAAGAAAATCCATGTCTTAACACACCTTAGAAATGTCTTAAGAAGACACTTCCTCTGGAATGGCATTAGAGAGACCTTGTATATAATCTGCTTTGCAACATCTATCACTGAATAGCAGTGGGAAAATTTATCCCAATATATTTATTTCATTTTTACCTTCCATAAGCTTTTGGTTCTGAGTAAATGCTAAATTCAAAATGGGAGATAGAATGGTTCTACAGTAATCTTGCACAGTAAATCAAAGGAGTATTTTGAAAGAGGGGATTCCCCAAAAATGAGACAAAAACAGAAGGGATGGGGAAAAAGAGTAAAGATCCATCCTCACATTCTAAGTGATTAATTCCAAGAAAATAATGAAGACCCATTTAGCTACTGATGTTGACTTCATTGTCTTTTCTTTTCTTTTTTCCTTTTCAAATCCAAACTTTGGTAGCCAGTTTAATATTATATATGTGAAGGTACATTCAGCAGAACCAGTTCAGCCCAGTTTCACCATGTACTGTTCAGGGTTACAGTTGGAAGAAAAGATCCTGCATGTTTGCACATCTTAATCAAGCTGAATCTGTCAAATAAACTCTGATTATCAGACTGTGGTGGAGCTATTTGGAACAGAGTTCCTCTTAAATTCTTTTTGAAATGTGAGACCTATTGATTTAGTACAAACGATTTGTAGCTCTCAGGGACTGTTCCCCAATGAAACTACTAGAAATATTCTCTTCCTGTTTCCTTTACCTGCACAGTCAGAGAGTAGGAATTGATGGCATAAGCAGTAGGGGGGAGCTACCTACAGCCAGCCTCAGAAAAGGCCTTCAAAGATTATGTGTATTGGTCGCTGTGGTAACCAACACTGATGTAAATGGCACTCATGGTTTGTATCTAGCTATAGAGAAATCAACTATGATATTGCAATAAGACATCAAGAAACACCTCTGATTGTGTAAATTATTTAAAATAGATCTAATTATGTCCAAATAAATATCAGGAATAAAAGACATGGTACAAGTAGCCACCATTTTAATATGGGCAGGGATATTTATTTATTTATTTATATTTCAAATTTGTCACCACCCATCTCACTACAGAGCGACTCTGGGTGATCTACAGTAAAAACAGAATAAATATTAATTAAAATAAATAAATATTAATTAATTAATTAAAATACACTACAACAACAAACTTCCTGTATAATACTTCCAAGAGGCTGATGTTAATTAGGTGTTAATAAATTTGGGGAGCATCTTCAAGGTGCCAGCCACCTCCAGGATTGGTTGTATTCTCTTCTCACCCCATGCAAGTTGGCAGAGGCAGGTCCAATTCCTCCCAGATAATTGAGAGGGTAGGGGCCTGCTTCAACTCTGGGGGGAGAGTATTCCGTAGGGCAGGGGCAACGGCAGAGAAGGCTCTCCTCCTGAGACCTGCCAGTTGACATTTTCTTGCCTTGCTCATGACAGTAACATGCCTTCTTTGCCAGACCAGGTGGGACAGGTCGATGTAATGGGGGTGAGATGGTCTCTCGGTAACCTGGACCCATGCCATGCATATAAAGATAAGGGCATCCATATGCTTTATTTCCATTCTTTATGACTTGGAAATGAATTAATAGCCTACTGATATTGCTCCCACAATTGTAATATGTAGTATTGCCTTTCATCTGCTGAAGTAAATATCCCACTTCCAGTGATTTCTAGGAGCTTTAGATCATATTCAGTCTTGTTGGAAGTTCCACTGAAAACATTTAGCAATAATTTCATGAGTTGAATACTTGTTAGAAGATAAAAAGAAAAAAAGAGCAGAGGAAGCAATGCTGCAAAATTATGATTTATGGAAGCAAAAGAAACTTGAATATCATACAAGATATTGGGAAAAACAGTCTTGGGATTTCTTATGAAAGGTGAGCAAAAATATTGAGAGATGAATACATTCAGTTTTAATAAGCCACTCCAAACAAATGGAATGTGAGCTACAGATTCAGCATTTCAAGTTTTTCAGTAGCTAATCCCAACTAAAAATCATCCATTCTTAGGGGAAAAAACCCTCTTGGAATGGCCTCTTATTATTTCAGCAAATACTTACAAATTATCCTTCAGGTTCTATAAAACTACAAAAGAAAATAGGTTTCTGCCAGAAATTTCTAAATTGGCACTAGAATGGTGTACTCCAGTATTTGTTCAGTTGTTTACGTATACAGATACTGTCAACATTATTTCTTCAGGCTGGAAATGGAGTACAATTGTCCCAATGCATTAAAAGGCAATAAAACTGAATTGAAATATTTCAGGCCTATTTATTATATGTAGTATTTAACATGTATATAACATGTATAAATTAGGAAAAAGAAAGAATAACTTTTTTCAGAAAGAACAAGCTAGAACCATACTTCTTCTTGCAGAGTCTTGCTATAAGATACACCAGGATTTTCCATACAAATTTAGATGCTGCTGTAGAGGATTTATCATCCATATTTCAGCCAGTGGATAGACCAAGATTGTAAGCCAAACTGTTTTGAGCCAAAAAGTGCTGAACATAGTTCAGAAATTGCAATTTGACAACTGAATTAGGATGAAGCTGGAGGCAAATGGATCTTCCTCAAAGGAGATAAATATTGGCAGAGTGATTGAAGATGGATGTACTTTGATTCAGGTTGTTGTTGTTTTTAACATGTATTTTGTATCAAAACCTATTTCACTTTTTTTTTCATTAACAATATAAAGTCAGAAAATTCCACTTCTCATGTATGCAGAGGTTTTCCCCCCCCCTCTCTTACAAAGTTAGACCTGAAAACTTTCAAGAGTACTGCCAATAAGAGAAATTAACAATAAGCTATCAAAGGCAAAACTGCTTATCTTTGGCATAAGTTTAAAGATCCACAAATGGTTATGGATAGCACAAAAATGTCCCCTTAAGTGTTTGAGCAAAATGAACTTATCACAGAATGGCAATTAAGCAACTGGCAGTTTCAAAACAAGAATTGGGGGATATTTACATATCATAGAATCTTCCCTATCACTAACAGTAAAAGTCAACTTGTGGATTCATACATACAGTTATGACTTAACACAGACATAGAAATAATCAACTATTTGCAAGCAGATGATGTTTCTATTTTTAAAAATCATAATAGAATTAACTGTTAAATTAATTTGCATTTTGCAAGTTGGGTGGCCATACAAATAATTTACAAATAAAAAATGTTTCCCATGTTGAGAAGGACACATGTTAAGACTACAGATAATGCCCTCAGCAATCACTGATTAAAGTTATTTCTAAAATACTCTGAATGTCCATTCAATTATTTGTGAAAGCATAATTACTAGATATATTTTCTCATTATCTAATCTAATTTTATGTAGGATGTATATGAGCCCAGAATAGTTGTTTTGTTTTACCCAAGAATGGAACAATATTTTAGTACAAGAGTTGGGCCTACCTCAACATTTTGGCAGATAGAAACTCTTTTCCATTTATCAAACGGTCCAATTTGCTGTTTCAGTAAGAAAGTTACATGCTCATTAGTTGAGCAAGATCACAAGTGTTCTGAAAGAAGGATTACCCTCATCAGATAGGGGCTGTTTTCTTAAATGTTTTATGTTTTGGGGATGTATACTTTTTCTCATTTTTTTTTAATGGTGGTCTTTATTCTGTTGTTCATAAAAATTGTTTTACTCTTGAGTGATTGTTTAACTATTGCTTTTGCTGCAAGCAATAAAAATGGTAATTCATAATATTTAATGTGACAGATGAGTCATATTAAATTCATGGGGGTAATCAAATTAATTATATTTAATCAATTCAGTTTAAAAGAAAGTAAAGGTTTTGTTGGTCCTACCTGTTTCTTTGCTCTGCTATACATCTCCATCATCTTATTCACTACAGTATTCAAAAACTAAATACAACCCTTGATCCAAAGAATTGAAGAAAAACAATGTCAAATTTAGTTCTTGAGTTGAGAGTCATCTTTAAATTTAGGGCCCTTTGCAGATAAGAGATTAGCCTTTTGTCCGTCCTTTACACTGTTTTAGGTTTTTATGAAATCTTAGAGCCTAACAGTATTCTGATCTTGATAGGCTATCATAAGCTATCCCTAACACATGCAGCTGAAGTTGTTAGTGGCAGAGAGATGAAGGACTTCTTAGTGGAGACTCTTTATGAAGACAGAATAAGAAAGTACCAAGATAGGTGAGCTATGGTCCAAGTCCAAATCCATAAAACTGCTTTTCATATACTAATACAGGTTTGGCAACCAATGACTCTTGGGCTTTATGTAGATTTTAGTTTAATGTCATGCAACCCTCAGGATAATTTCAAAAGTTCTTTTCAAATAATCAGGCTGGAGTTCAGAAAGGAAGGATTTCTAATGCAAATATCATCTATCTGAATGCTTTGATACATTTAGGCATATGCTAAGGTAACAATTCCATATGTCATTCCTCAGTTCAAATGTCATAGTCTGAATTAGCATGTGATGCATCTCACTTCCAATATGCATTTTTGATACCTCAGGATATTTTAAGAACCTGTCATCACACCAAAAAGAATTATCCCATGAATGTTTTAGAAATGGTTTCATAGCAATATTTTCAGTAGGATTTCTGTGCGTCTCTGATGCTAACCCATTGCATGAGAGCAACAGATGACCCTAGTAAATTACATCCTGTTACACTAAAACTTTTTGGAGAATTCTGAAATATAGTTCCATGATATCTTTTCTGCATGTCTAAAATTAACAATGTTTTCTAACTTTAGGTCCTCAGATGTTATTGACCTACACCTTTCAACAACCCAGGCATCAAGCCAATTTAAAGAGATTTTTTCATGAAAAAGGCCTCATGATTAAGTTCCCATAATATGTTTTGGGCCAGTGGATTGGGGAGTTTTCATAGCCTTCAGCAAAATAGACATATAAATTTACCAACAAGGATATGATCCTACATCTGATAGAACTCCAATATCTGAGGAGCCAAGATTGATAAGCACTAGTCTATAAATATACCTACTTCGTTTTATATTGAATGGCTTTAATTTCAGTTCTATTATTTTCACTGTGTTTATTTCAAAGGATTTAAATTGGTATGTAAAATATTTATCATTATAATTATTCATTATATATGTACATATGTATGCACTGTATGTATGCATGTATGTATATGTATACATATACACATACACACACACACACAGACACATATATTAAGGCTACTGAAATCAGAAGTATTTTGTTCTGCATAACCTTTTGTAACTAGATCTCTACCACTTTCAAGCATTTTCATTTATTTTAAATATGTTGAAAGTGGTAAATAAAACAAAAAATACCAATGTCCACACACCTTAAAGTTGCCAAGTTTGAGAAACACTGGTTTAAACTAAGAATAGGCAGGATATGTTTTGGGGCAAGTGGCCTGTTATGCAACACCTGTTTACCAGAAGCAAACTAGTGAGGTTGTCCACTGCCATTCTTTCTAACTCCAAAAGAAGAAGGAGGGCACACTTCCTAACAGATCTGAGGGCTGTCTTCATCCACCATATTTAAGAATAATTATGAGACCAATATAGGGCTCCAGAAGCAACCTTGAAAATAAAGATGATGCTAGAGGCTATTTTGCACTATGCCAGCTTTCCATTTTTAAAAATTAAAATAATTTTTTTTAAAAAAAAAGTAAAGTCAGGCAAGGCTAGGAGCCCAGTGGGTACCAGCAAAAGTGTCCATAAGCACACTGATGAAGTAGGCCCTGCATTGTCTGCTCCTGGTCTAAAATATCAGCACAACCAAAACACTATGTTGGGGGGTACATCATTTAAAATATAGCTTCATCAACTAAAAGGCATTTGTAAAAGCAAACTTTACAGCAAAATTCTGTCTGCCAAAGGTCAGCCAGAGATGGGACAACACAGGAGAAGACTCTATCCCTCATACCCTTGAAGGGAAAAGGCAAAGGAAGAGAGCAGGGGAACAGAGCAAGATACCTCAGATGGAGTCAAGATGAATACTGCTTAATCCCATCTGAGTTTTCTTGCCCTGTTTCTCTCTTTCTTTGCTTGTTCCTTCAGGAGTAAGCTATAAAGGGCTTTCAAAGTGTACTTTTTATATTAAAATGAACAATGAATGAAATAGTATAATATAAGATTGGAATCACCAAGTGCTCGTTATGGTCACCCCAGTGGCAGTAGAAATCTCCTTTACTCTGTCTCTCTCTTTCTCCCTCTCGACCCCGACCCCCCCCCCCTTAGAATAATAATTGGAAACTGGCAAGCTGTAGGATAAAATTACTGACTCCAGCATCTTATTTACTTATGCAAGCATCATCTGGACATAATAATGGCAGGCTATGGTGTAAAATGGCAATAGTAAAGAACATCCAAAGGAACTAGAGGAAGTTTTAAGGGAATGAGGAGAATTCTTTGCCCATGCCCAGGACATGCCTGTGTATTTTCCTTCTTGGGGATGTACATTTTATATGGTTTCTTTTAACATGGTACAACTTTGACCTGGAGGGCATGTGTGCAGGGTGTGCTCTGCTTTTCTTCTTCTTCTAACTGGTTTTATTTTGGTTGCATATGAGGTTTAATATGAAGTATGTTTCTATGCAACTTTGGGTGTATGTGTTTCTCTGACCATTGTCAGTTTACTTTCTGTGACATGGGTGTTCTGATGTGCTTTGGTGGACAAATCCACAATTTTGTATCTGGGACTTAACCCCCACTCTTACTTTTATTTAGTACCTTGGACAAACTCTTGTCTCTGGGTTGTATTAGTTTGTTTTCGGAAGTTAGGTACTGGCTTCAAAAGAATGACATTGTGTTTTGCAACTCAATCCTCACCTCTGTCATTTTCTTTTCATTCTGTTTTGTTTTTGTTATTTTCATTTGTTAAATGTAAAAAGCAGCCCAATGATGATTAAGTATATCAGTAGCCACAGAAGTAAAGAACAGTAGGAAAATAAAAATAGGGAGGTAAAAAAAGAAAAAAAGAAAACAGCTTGAAGGAAAACACTTGGTAAAAACTCTGGACAGAGCACAATGTCTTTGCACTGTTTTGTTGCAATCCCCATTTTCACATTCTTCCATGCTGATTCTAAAGACTTGCTGATCCAGTCAATTATTGAGCTAAATTAAATAAAAGAAGTACAATGGGGTTTTTTTGAACTAACTGAAGTTTCCAAAAGCAGCCCAACCAGGCCGAGTATATAGCAACTAGTTGATATGAAGCAGATGGAACTTCTGCACTTTTGTATTTTGGAGTATCAGTGAAAAGGCTTATCTGAAACTCTGAAAGAAATATAAACTGGAATGGTTGCTTCAATCCATTGGAGCTGCTATCCCCATAGCAAGTCATGAAATTTGGTTGCTGCATAATTATGTGACTTTCCAAAGTTATTCTTGCAAGAGGCATATTAGCATGTCAAGTTGCACAGATAATTTATTTCATATTTGTTCCTTTGAACTGAATGAATGAATATATTCTAGTGTTGCCAAATTTGTTGTACTCCACCACATTCATAGTCAGCTTTACACAATAACAAATCCGAACACTCCTTCAGGGCAGTTAAAGGTTAGCCAATTAAGAAACAAACCACTCGAAATTGTTTTCACCTAATAGCAGAACAGGAACTTGGCTGCCATGCTGAAACACCAGTGAGAGAATTAAAGTTCCACAGGCCCTCTTGCGAATTTAACAGAACAATTTTGAAAAGTGCCCCCAAACCATCAAAAGCAGAAACACAATAAGTATATCATGGTCATGCATAGCAACCACTAGTCAATAAGATTTACCCAGCTGCATAACCAATTGCAGGAATAAATATTTTGTTGATAAATTGGTACTCTATGGGGACTCTAGGAAAAAAAAATTTTTTTTTTTTTTGCCTCCCTGCTGTCTCTGCAGTAGAGGCAAATAACTCATAATGGGAATTTATTATTTAGGCCCCAGTCATTGCAAAGTTCTTGACCATCTCCTTAGGCTGGGTGCCAGTTACTCCACTGACATGCAACAGAAAAAGAAAACCACTTCAATAAATTAGGTTCAAGCAGATTCTTTCGGTATGTAAGCAGGATGAAATTTAAATTGGATCTTGATGAAATGTTAGAGAAGGGAGATGTGCAGTGCATATATTCAGCCAATCATTTGGCTAAATTAAATCAAACAATTTGCTTGAATTTTAAAGGAACTGATGGGGAAAGAAACCCACATTTTTTAACACTGACACTCCCCCAAAATGTTTCTGTTTACATCGATTTACTCAAAGCCGACTTTTGGCAAAGATAAAGTAACCATTGCCTATAGAAATCGAAGCAACAATCTGCTGCTTGTTATCCCTGCCTAACCAGATGCTGGTCTCTAATGATGTAAGGCCTTTGAAAATTGCTTAATATCATGATGGAATACTATTGCCGCTCAGTGAAATTATGATCACCATTTTCTTACATTGGCCTTTCTCAGTAGGCTGATCAGAGATGCAAAAATCTAGGGCATTTACTTCAATAAGCACGGAAATCTCTATGTACACAAAGAGTAGAATAAACATTCTCAGGAAAAAAAAAATGAAACCAGCAATTTTGTTCCAAGGAGAGTATATAATATATACAAGCCATAACTGCCCGCCCTCTCTTTATGCTGCCTCCTACAAATTAGGTAGATCTGGCTCTGCCACTCTTTTATCTGTCATAATGACTTGAGAAGCCTTAGCAAAACCTAAGCGGCTGCCATATGAATTAGACCCAATCTTGTTATTCCTCTCAAACAGTAAAATATGATGTGAACATAGGCAAAAATGAGAGGTACAGCAGTTTCTTCAAGTGCAAAAGCAAAACCTTAATCTAATTCTGAAAATCATGTCCAGCAAATTTTGACTTAGAGACATGGTTTTCAAAAATATTTGCTTTTGACACTAATTTATTTTGTTTTAAGAAATAGGATGCTTTGGGTGCTAAAGAATTGATAAATATTCTGAAATTAGTAGGATTGAGAGGGTATAGCTTTAATTTGCTTAAATCAGACAATATTTAATTACACTAAGAAGTGTTCTAGAAAAGCCATAAACTCATCCCTTCTTTCAATCCCTACCATTTTAATACAGTTTTTTAAATAGTATGTTATTTTCACTTTTAAAAAGCCTAAGATTATTCTTTTCATAAATATAGGGCCAATAGCTTTTCCCCATAAGGAAAACCATGACCCCATTTTTGTTCTATTTAATATTTATGCTTCTTTAAGTTACAAACTTTTCCCTAGACTGTTTTACTAAATGTCCTACCAAAATACCATGAAACATTAAGGAGTACAATCAGTAGGTGACTGTTTCTTCATTGAACATAGTGTTTTATGTATGTTATCTTTCACTGCATTTTTACAACTTGTTTAAAAAATTTCATGGGAGAGTTTAGCAGAAGGAAGACCATAAAGAAAGAATATATTAATGCATGCAGTCATTGGAGAAAATATAGCATTAATCATATTTAGATTAATTCAAATCAGTAGAATTACTCCAGTTAGTCCAGATTTAAGCATACTTTGAGTTAGTCTTATTGAAACCAGAAGGATTTAAATCAATGGGGGGTTTTAAGGGTGATTAGGTCTGGATCCAAGGTATCTTTATATTTGTTTATTGGACTTATCTACAGTTGTTTAAATGATATTTTCAGATTTGTTGATATATCCATTATTAGCTATTTCCCAGTGTATTAACTACGTTTCATTTTAAGCCTACTGTGTTCATTGAGATTTGCTTCAGCCAGCAGGATTTTTGATGAGTTTGTTCCACAGGCATTTAATTCATAAGAAATACATTTAAGATTACAATATTAATACCTGTGTCCAGCTAGTCTCCTCTAGCACACTCATAAGGGTTACGGGATTTTACTGTGCATATGAATTAATGCAGCCTCCCTTAATCTGACAACCCCTTCAGATGTGTTAGATTACAAATCCCATAATCTCTAGTCTGCTGGGTGACAATAATAATTGTAATCTGACACATCTGGAGGATACCGATTGAGGAAGGATAAATTCTGTTCAGGGCAGAATCTATTTGATGAAGTAACACCAAAACATATCCTGATTTCTTCAATGCCATCAGTATGTAGGAAGTTTTCAAGCTTCTAGTGGCCCAGGAATAACCAGGCATCCACTGATTTCAGTGGGAGTAGCTTCCAGGAATGGGAACCGAATAGGATAATATTAACTATTTCAGACCCTTCACCAACTACAGATTACCAGTACAATATATTGCAGACTATATAAAGTTCAACTAGATACTGTCAGTTTTGCAGGAATATGAGCTCCCAACCCAGTTGTATGAGTAGTTCTGTGTGAGATACATGCACTTGCAAATACAAGCATACCATACATTTGTTGTTTACCATGTGTATGTTTAGGTATATGCTTAAAACATCATAAAAATCATGCTTGTAATAATGAGGAGGGGGGTATAGATACACAATAATCTGAAACAGATTTAACTGATTGCCTACACTTGCAATGAGGAAGCACAAGAATATTGAATGCAACTATTAGCGGAACACTGTCCCTTCATCATCACTGTCTACACTAACCTCAATAGTTTAATATAGCAGACTCTATAAACAGAATTCCAGTGTTTCTAGTAGAAGATCCAGAACCTGTACTTCTCAAAATCTGTCAATGATAATGATGTTATTGACTCACAGAGTATGCAATAAAGTGTTGGCGTCACACTGCAGTAGAAAGCCAGATAAGGTTCCTGGAATTATATAGGAGATTTCCAGATGGTAGTACAGTTAGGTCTGGACCTCAGGGCCCAGGTCCAAGATTTCACAGCTCAGGAGGATCCAGCTGGGTAGTTATAGTGGTACCAAAAAGACCTCAACTGCTATGAGTATGCTAGGAACTAATGTGGTTGACACTGTTCAGTATTATTCTTTCCTTATACTTCTCTCTAAAAACATTTCAGAATCAACAGGTAATTAGATTCACTACAGAGAGTCCTTTTGCTATTTTTTAATTTATTTTTAAAGCAAGTTATCATTTTCCTCAACAGACGAAAGGTCATTCCCACCTTAGAATGCAGATATATTCCTTTAACTCCCTGCACATCTTGCCATTTTGTAATCACAATGTTAAAGTAATTCTATCATGTTTACATCAGCTTTATATTTCCAGAGTCCCTAATTTGAATGCATTACATAGGAATTGGACTATGTAATTATTTTTATTGAAAACATGGCTTCTTCTGTTCTATGTCCCTCATTAACAAGATTTAGGTCTAAAATGCAAATCATGCAAGGGAGGTACAAAGGCACTTTAATGAAACATAGTTAAAGCTGTCCAACAGAACCATTTTCTGCCACAGATAGGGATCCAAGAGTGAAAGGGGAAAGTGGAGCAAATGACAAAATAACATCATGATGCAACCCCCATGGCTTACAACATTGAGATGCAAGTACAGAAAAGTACACAACAAGGACTGAGTTGTGATATCATAACACACATTTCATCATGTTTTCGTGATTGCTGTTAGCAGCAAGGGCTTATGCTGCCACAGGTCTGGTTGAACCCCAACAGTCCTCAGTCCATAATCCATTATGGTACCAGATGTTCCTAGGTAAGATGCTATGGCTTCATCATTTCTGGCTGAAGGGGATAAGAGAAGAACTCTTGAGATCATGAAGTGAAGAACTTGGGGGCCAGGGAAAGATATCTCTATAATTGCTCAATGTTAGATGGATGGTATGCCCTGCTAGCAAATAGTAAAGACCCTAGCATCAGCCCTAAATATCATATTTTCTTTTGTCTGACAGATAGTTTATACCCAGGGCCCTACTGCTTCATCTGCTTCTTTTAACCTCTAGTTCAGTGTTTGTCAAACTTAGCAACTTTAAGATGTGTGGACTTCAACTCCCAAAACTCCCCAGCCAGCATGAAGTCCACACAACTTAGTTGCCACATTTGAGAAACATTGTTTAGATTATGTTGCTCTGTTTTGGATGGAACTGAGGCACCTACCTGAACTCGAGCTTCAGTGAGTTCTGTTCTCAGAGCCAGCTGCTCTCTGACATAAACATCAGGGTAATGTGTCTTCTGGAACACTTTCTCCAGTTCTTCCAGCTGTAAACTGGTAAAAGTGGTCCGGTGTCTTCTCTTCTTACTGCTGGACACATTGCTGTCACACTTATCTCCAAGTTCATCCAACTCTCTTTTCTCTGGAATCCCTTTCACAGGAGACATTCGAAGGTTGCTGCAATTGTCCAGTGGTCTGCCCATCTCAGAGTGCAGTGGTTGACCCTCAACCTTCGTAATCCCAAAGTTCACTGTGCAGCAGAAGAAAATAAATGAGGTTGGCTTGAATTCATGTTAAGTTTATAAGCATTTTAAAAAGTGGGTGAAAAACCATGCATTGCTTGTAAGAACACAGTGTGAATAAAGATTGTTTATAGGAATATGGTCTACTCATGGGTAAGACTTGCTATGTTCACACTTCCTCCTAACTGAATGTCTAGAAATTATAAAATGAGATTCTTACAGATTATGAATTTAGTCTCACCAAGATTTCAGTGTGATTTGCTTCAAAGGAAAATGCACTTTTGCACCAGTGCTAATTCTTTTTTTCCACTGTAAGTAAATTGATTCATACTTAGAATGGAAAATCAGATCAATATAGTACAAACATGTGGCACAGTCTTCTTAGCAGTAAATCCTGTTGTATTCATGGGAAGTTATTTTGTAGTAAGTCTGTTTATTTAGAACAAGTCTTAGTCTATTCAATGGGGCTTATTCTCCATTAAGTACCTCTAAAGGGTCAGCTATATCATGAAGCCTATGCATGTATACTTTCATTCACAAAGCAGTCAAAGGGCCTTATTTGCAGGTAGACTATCAAGCATAATCATAACCAAATTTACTCAGAGTAAGATCAGTTGGGGATAATGAAATTTATTGCTGAGCAAAGAATATGCAGAGGAACAGGCTGAACACATTCCATTTGGGAAAAAAAAATCAATGAGACTTTAAAAATGCTTTGCTTTGGATGGATTATGTCCAGTTATTTTGTTTTGCAGATTGTTTAGTAATGAAAATTATTAGGGGAGTATCCATTACAAGGATTCATTAAACAACAGAGCACTACTGAGTCAAGAACAGTAGGAAATGAAAATATTACACAGAAAAATAATGTTCTTGGTTCGTAGCAGAGTGGCTTTGTTTCCAATTAGTTTCTTTATTACTGCAAACTGGGGGGGGGGGGTCTTCAAAATCATAACTCAGTCAAAATGATTATTTCCTATATTTTGCACCAGTCCTACAAGAACCATTTATCTTCTCAAAAACACTCACTGTCCAAGATAAGGCTTAAAGTATTTTCCCCCCTTTAGCTTCTGAACAAATTCCCAGGATTCCCCCTCCCCTCTTGAAATGTCACATTTCTAAGATAATTGATGTTAGAAGTTTGGAGATTTTTTTTTTAACAAGTTTGAGAGGAAAGAGTGATTCCATCTATCCATAGCAGTAAGCATTACAATGAATGGAACCTAACTTGCCATTTTAACCGTGTTTTTAATGTTCTCTGTCACTCCCAGCACTTTCATGACACTGTTCTGCCTGTTCATTGGGTATAATTTTAACCAGACATGGTCTGCATTCTAGAGTAGTGCCCTTACCAATAGGTGAGATTCCAAGCAAATTTAGTGGAAAGTCCTACTGATCAAATATATTTATGTTTTTACTTATAAATTAGGATTAGAGTCACTCTTTTGTTATATATATATGACAAAAGAGTGTATACATACACACACACACACACACTAAAAGTATATAATTTAAGCAAGGTGGGCTACAATGACTTAAACTCTGCCAACAATGTTCATTTCCTGGTAAAAATGTCATGCCATCTTCTAGCACTCTCCTTGAATTCAAACAAGAACAAAATATGCATAAATAGTGGCAAAATAGTAAACATTACTTAAACAAAATAGCAAACTAATCAAATAATTTTATGAAATCGGTAGATACATTAGATGTTGCATTTCTCCATATGTATATGGGTGTGTGTGTGTGTGTGTGTGGGCTGAGAAGTGATTCCTACTGAAATCACTTGAGCTTATTCTTAAGTTGCACTGAACACTGGGAATTTTTTAAATGATTGGATAAATCCTTTATTCTAATAATAAGGGAAATTATGTTATGATTCATAATTAAACTTACCAAGTGATGATAATCACTGAACATAGTAGGTTTATTTAGTTAGAAATTAGATATTTGTAAAAAGGATCACTTTTTCACATTTATATTCTTTAAAAATTGTTACAAATACTGTGCTATAAAGTCAAAATGTTGACAACTTTTACTTTTTACAGACAGTGTAACCCGTTGACCAAGGCTGAGTCTAAAGTTAGAGAGCAAATCAAATTTCTGTTGTGAGTTCTGTGGCAGAGAACACACTGCAAACGAGAAAATAAATGTAGCATTTAAAGAACAGAAATGCTAACGAATTCCAGAAAGTGGTTTTTTTACTAGATGTTTTAGGCCAGCCTTGGGTTGTTTGTTTTGTTAATTGACAAGTTTTTGCACTAGTCATATAACGGGAGAGAACTCCAACCTCGTGAAACTAAATGGCTCTGTAACAAAGCCCTTCTTCTTCCCTTGGTTTGTCAGGTTTGAAAAACGAGGTAGGTAAGAGGTAGAAGTGGGAGACCTAGGGGAAAGAGCTTCCTGGTTTAAGAGGCAAATCTGCAAGTTAGAAGGAGTAAGAGATGTTTTGTGATGTCCTTGTTTAGGGTTTTTGGACGACCCTTGAGGTTACTTTGAAACTGTTGGGTATTTAGTCAAGGATTTTTTCCCTAGAAATCTCCCAACGAGCTGATTCCAACCTACTCTTATCAGTTGGAAAGGGTGAAGTGTGTGTCTGTGTGACAGCCTATTTTTTCGGATGAAAAAAGTATAAGAGCGAAGCTTCTCAAAGACAAGGGGTTTCTCCGTCGGGAAGTTCCAACCACTTTCCAGGCTGGAAATATGTTAATAGGCGCGCCTGGCCACGGAGAAAGCTTCAGTCCAATGCACAGTTGCCTCGGGAGGAAACCCCATTGAATACTCACTTTTCAATAGATAAGTATGGGAATCTAACTGCAAACCAAGGATTTCCTTTCTGTAAGAGTCTGCCTTACTGCTACTACTGCTAATCGCTTCTGCCACCATTACTGCTGCTGTGTTACGGGTGAAAGAAAGAGAACAGGGTCTGACCGTTTGGGTAGTTTTAAGTCCTGATAGCTGAACTCCGGGTTTCTGGTTTCCAGCATTTCATTGTGCTGGACTGTGAGAGTTTCTTCAACCTCGAGCCGGCAGGCAGAGCAGCGAACCTACGCAGCGCTTCCGGACAACATAAAATTAACCCAAAGGGCAGCTGCTAGTTTGGGAGAGAGAGGAAGGAAGTAGCAGGACCACTACTTAGCTACGCAATCGTTTGTTTTCCCTTTAATTTAATTTATCTTAGGGAGAAAACGAAATGAAATTTAAAGAAACTATTTGCTAAGGAAAGAAAATAGTGGAGAAAGACAAAGACAAACGTATCTGCAAAGCAACAAAGATTTTAAAAAATCATTCAATTTAATCGTGTTGACCGATGCCTCTATAAATGGAGCCTTCGCCCGAATGGTGCCTTCTGTACGTTTTGGACATCTCCCATCATCCCCAGCTAGCAGGAAGAGGGAAAGAGGGAAAGAGGGAAAGAAGAAAAGAGGGATGAGGGAAAGAAAGAAAGAAAGAAAGAAAGAAAGAAAGAAAGAAAGAAAGAAAGAAAGAAAGAAAGAGAGGGAGGAAGAAAGAAAGAAAGAAAGAGAGGGAGGAAGGAAGGAAGAAAGAAAGAAAGAAAGAAAGAAAGAAAGAAAGAAAGAAAGAAAGAAAGAAAGAAAGAAAGAAAGAAAGAAAGAAAGAAAGAAAGAAAGAGCATTCAGAGACTGACCGGTTGACCATGTCCAAAAGAAGCTCAAAATCAGAACACAGCTCCCCCAACCATATTTAAAAGTTATCTGGTCCTTCAGTTATCGCCTTATTTCGTTCTGCCTAATAGCTGTTCATGGACTGCTCTTATTCCCCCCCATACAAACACACAAGTCTCTTGGGCTGTTATACTGGGGTGGGATCTACAATCAGATATTTAGTCGTAAAAGTTGAGCTGACTTGTGTATTACCATACGAGTCACGGCGGTATGACAGCTGAAATAGCGGGTGAAAATGAAAAGTAAAATGAAGCCACGGTGCGCCAGTTCACCCCCAAACAACTGCTGCTTTCTGCCATCCTGTTTCTCCTCCCTCCCCCCCCGCCCCCCGTCAATAATTCTAAGTTTAGCATCTCGGACTCTGCCTGCAGAACCTTTGGGGATTCACTTTCGTTTTCTTAAGGAAGAGGAAGATGCGGTGTTGATGTATACAACATAAAGGCGGTTGGTGTTTCCTCCGTACAAGATCGATGAGTACATGAACCCAGAAAACCTACAAAGGGCACAATTTCGAGCATATGGACCAACTTGTGTGTGCGCGTGCGTATGTTTTAATTCAAACCAGCCTCCAAGTTTTCAAAGGATTTCCTAAAGTATGTTCTTCCCAGAGGAACGTAGAGAAAGAGCATCCAGAGGAATTCGTCCAGGGACAGTCGGAAAGTTCAAATATTCCCGGGCGCTTTCCAGACCAAGCTTCTTCTGTGGAAAGACTGTATTGTGCGTGTGTGTGTGTAAAACCAGTGTGCCCGAAACTTAACTGCAAGCATTGATCAGAAATTGTCAACTACTTTAAAATAAAACGGCAGGCGGAGAGAGGTACACCTTGTATTTTCTCGATTTTTGAAGAGTGTGGATTTCCTTTAATTCACAATTATGGCATCAGATCCTAAATGTGTTTTTTTTTTCCTTTCCCCTGAGTCACGCTTGTTGATTTCAAGAATTCTAGGGGTTCCCTCCCCCAATCCCGCTGCCAATAAGTAATGTGAATCTGTCAAAGGCCTCTGAGAGCCTCCCCCGCCCCCAACTTCTTCACTGCGGCTCCTGACTAAAGCGAACTGGGATCAAAAGGCGTCAGGGAAATTCTAGGTGGATCGAGCCCACAGGGTGCCAATCACAGCATGAAGCCAAAACTAGCCAACCGCATTTTTGCCTGGCCTGTTGTGTTTTCTCAACTCTGCTGATATTTTACGATTCACTGTGTTGTGCAAAGCCAGGCAATTTGATGAACTGAGTAAATTAGGGGTTAAATTTGTTGTCCGGAGCCGGCCTGTTTGTGCGTTTGGGGGAGGGAGAAGAACTGCCAAAGATTTTCCCCCAACTCCACCGCTCTGCAGCTTTCCGTTCTCAGAAGCCAGCTCGGTTCCACTGGCGCGGCGTTTCCTCGGAAACCAGGACCCTGGCCCGGGTCTCGTGACACCCACCCGCCCGCGGCCCCCCGTGCCTCACTTACCGGAGCCATCCCTAGCCGGGGAGGTCCTATCCAGCCGGCCGTGGGGAGTGTAGGCAGCTTGGCCCACGCATTTGCCTCCACCTTTGCCATAGAAGGCTTCGCCGCCGTCTAGTGCTTCCATGACGTGCTCCAAAGGGGCTCCGGAGGCCAGGTAGAAATCTCCGCTTTTGCCTGCCGCCGCCGGGGGGCTCTTGAGGCCGAATTTGTCGCTCAGGAATTCCATAATCCTCGACGGAGCTGCACTCGCCCCAGCTGCTGCCTGCCCGGCCGCCGTCCTGCTCGCTGGCTGCCGCGACGGAGGCGCCCCGACGGCGCTTTTTATACCTTGAAGCGCGGCAGGGGCTTCTTGCGCAACCCTCCCCGCGTCGCAGCCTCCGTTGGCTCCACCCAGCCTCCTGGCCCCCTCCCCCTCTCCTCAAAGCCTCGGCCCACAGCGGAGGGTACACTGGCCAAGGGGAGGGGGAGCGGCTGGAAAGAGTTCCTCGTCGACCGCAACCGACTCACATTTCGGCCCGGATTCTTCCCCGCCAAGAGGAGTCCTGCCCCCTCCCCGCCTCCCTTTCCCCAGCGACGCCGTCTCGACCCGAGGATTTAGCTTCGGCTCCGGTAAACCGGAGGAGAAAGACAAAGGACCGAGGAGCGGGGGCTGCGACGAGGGTGGCGGCTGCTGAGCTGTCGCGCGAGCTTCAAAGCCCTGGCTGAGCCGGGAAGAGAGCGCGACTCCGAAATCGCCCGGGAGACTTCTCTGGCCCTCTTCGGAGGAAGTGGCTTGCGGAGGCCAGCAAAAATGAGCACGCTGCCAGGCCGGCGTGGAAAACAGCTGCTGCTGCTGCTGCTGCTGCTGCTGCTGCTGCTGCTGCTGCTGCTGCTGCTGCTGCTGCTGCTAGGAATTTCAAAGGAGCGGATGGAAATCCGTCTCTTGGTCCAGCCGCATTCAGCACGCTCTTGTCTGGAAGCAAGGGGTCTTCTTAGTGCCTTGTGGATCCGGATTCCTCACTCCGGACCCAAAACAAACTCAGGAGTGTGGCTGGCTGGGTAGGATTCCAGAGCGTCCCTGGTTTCAAAGTGCGTTTATTTTCGAGGAGCCTTTTTACCGCCAGAAGCAGCGCTGCTCCGCTTAAATCGACTCGCAGCCCAGGGGACTCGCCTCCACGAAAACGCGCGTCTCCTTGCGTGAGCTCTCGGGATCTCAGAAGCCCGCTGGACTCGAGGAGGGCACAGGTATTGCCAAGTAAATCATAAGATGACAGTCCCTCCCACCAAAATACACAGAGAGATGTTCGATGTCTTGCCGTTTCAATCGAAGCATTCGGCTGCTTAATACTTCAAGCGGATGTAGAAGGATGTGTCTGTGTGGATTTGTGGCAAGGAATGGCAGAGAAAGGAGCTATACATTGTGAAGCCTTTTGGAAAAGGCGTTGATGATTATGACGACGACGACTATGATGATAAAATAACAGTTTTAGCTGTTTTTAACTGAAAAGTCAAATTACAGAAAAGTCAAATTCTGTAGCATCTTGAAGGTTAATGAGTTTTGGCTACGTGAGCACGTGGACCGTAACTCAGGAATGAGGAAAGTCCTTCTTCCTTTCCCTCCCCCCGCATCTTCAAAATGTTAATCTTTAAGAGACTACAGAACTCGCGCTGCTTGTTTAACGCAAACCTGCCTCGTGCATAAGTGTGGCGATCGTGCTAAGCTTGGTTTGTTGTCAAGAAAACAATACAGCCGAACCCAAACCCTTATCTGATGTTAATTCTTTCATTCCAGGGAAATGCGCCTGGAATGCTGAACCCATTCTCATCTTTACCCTTCTTGCATCTTCCATGGCGACCTAATATTACGAAAACTCCTTGGAGGAAATTTCCCAGTTCCCTACAGAGGCAATCTTTTATGTTCTTAGATTTCCCCCTCCGTTTCCAACGATCGTCGGAATCGTGCGCAGAGTAGACATGTTTCGCTTTGGTATCGCTCTTGGCCCAGAACATTTCTTGTACTGGTATTGCACCATATCTCTCCCCTCCTCATCGTATTCTTCCCTTGACTCTGAGCTTTGCAATTCTAGGGATAAGAGAAACAGGAAGGAAAAAAAAAATTCTGAAGCCTCCCTTGCCTCCTATGAAAGTACGGGGTGGGGGTGAGGTTGCTTGTTTTTTATTACATGAATAACAGAAACTCGTAAAACGTTGGTGCTATTTTCCCCTATTAGAACCTCCCTTCGTTGCAGAGGAGAGTTTTCGGAAACAGCTGTTGGTGGATGCCCCGGGAGAGCGGATCTTGAGACGAAGGATATAAGGCGATTCGGTAGGCCAGTTCTCCAAGACTTTGAAATCACTGAGCATTTTGCTAGGCATTTCACTGCAGCCTGTCTTATGCTCCAAAACTCTGCCTCCTCCTTCTCCCCCGGATGCTCCTGATGCTTCTTGATGAATATTGGAAACCACGGGAAAAGAGGAGCTCCTGAATTTTTTTTTTCTTTCTAAAACTGAAGTACAACAGAACATGCACCTTCAAACCCTCAGACTTCGGGATGATATTATTATTATTATTATTATTATTATTATTATTATTTACTTAAGGTGAGAGCCAGATTCGTTTGGAGAGAAATATGCGCTAGGCGAATATCTGTGCACAGGCCACCCTCTGCCTGCGGAATCGTCTGCGTTCGCCGCATTCTGCTCACTCCAGGCAGGGGCTTTGAGTAAAAGACGCGTGGGTGATGTTCCTCTCTATAGAATCCCAAGCAATACGAGTGTTTCTGTCACTGACGACCCCCTAAATTGCGCATCAATGAGTAGCAATTTCCCGGAGCTGACCACGAGATTCCCAGGTCAATCCCGAACTATTTCAGTCGGAAGAACCAGGTTTTTGCGGGAGCTGGTCAGAATCCATCAGTCACAAAAGTCGTCCTAAGCTTGTTCGAACAGTCTATCCAAAATTGTCTAGAAGTCGGATTGGATTATAGGTGTAAAGAGTTCTGCCACAAAGTAAAGGATGCGCGATTGGAGACTGTTTGCTGGCTTGGTGGGCTCGCCTAAAAAACAACCGTCTTTCGCACGCTGGTCTCAGGCATAAAATCCTGGCTGCGACCAGAAATACATGTGACTGAGAATCAGTTTCCATTGAACTTCTGATGAAGGTCGGGGGTGAGATGACAGTCTTCCTCTGCCCAATCACAAATTTTGACATGGGAGGAAGATTGGGAGGATTTCAGGCCTGAAGCAACTTACTATATTAACAACTGGGATGGGATTACGTTTAGCAAGGGACCAATGCAGAAAAGGAAAAGGTGTCTAAAATTCAGTCCTTCTGGGTTGTAGCCTTGAAAATCGTCACAGGACCTTAGGATAACCTTCTCCCGAGTTCCATCCCTCTCCCTCCCTCCCTCCCTCCCTCTCCAGCCTTCATCAGCCGTATCTGTGAAATGAAAGTCATGTGTGCCCCCCTCCTCACCATCAAAGGCAGCCGACACGAGGAAAGAATGAAGGGGGGAGAGTAAGAAGGAGCCCCCGCCTCGCCCTTCCTCCCTTTCCCCGGGAGTGCTGGGCAGGCCAAATACCCTGTTCCACCCGGCCTCTTCTCTTGGAAGCTGCTGGGAATTTGGAGGATCCCCTTGTCTTCTTCCCGTGTGCTTTGCATTCACTCCACGGGCTTTGCCCTAGATTTAGGGAGGCGAAGTGACCCCTCACCAGACAGGCTCCTGTGATTTATAAGCCTTGGCTCTGATAAGATCGAGCCCGGGGAGGGACGAGGGAGGCGGACCAGCAGAATCCTTTCCCAAAGGGCGCGGGGGGGGGGGGAGAGAGACGGAAAGGAAAGGAAAGGAAAGGAAAGGAAAGGAAAGGAAAGGAAAGGAAAGGAAAGGAAAGGAAAGGAAAGGAAAGGAAAGGAAAGGAAAGGAAAGGAAAGGAAAGGAAAGGAAAGGAAAGGAAAGGAAAGGAAAGGTTCTGCTCTCTGCTGGATCGGGAGACACGAAGCCCCACGGAAATCTTTCTTCGCAGCTATTTCTGGGTTACCTTTAGTGCACTGCTTTGTTCCTTGTTGCGGCCTTTCGCATCTTCAAAGCCGGGAAAAGCGCAAAACAGACCCCGCCAGAAGATGCTTGGAAAAGAGGCCTGGGGCTCGACTGCTTTCCCTTCCCTTCCCTTCCTGCCCTCTCTTATCTTCCCCCACCTCACCCCGCCCGCTTCGACGAGTCCGAGGCGCAATCGCTCTGAAGAGCATCTTCCTGAAGGACGGCCAGACGGTCAGGCTTCTCCAGCGGCCGGGAGGCAGATGTGGGGCTGTGTTTCCAGAAATGCAGCGTTCCCCGGACCGGCTGCAGGAGGGTGTCAGCTGGATGGGGAGACGGTTCTTGGCGGGAGGGGGTGTGTGCAAGAGGAGGGAAACAGTTCCTGAGATAACCTCGGGAGCCTTCCCGGGCAAACTGCCTCCCCGCAGCCGGGGCGGCGGCGAGGAGTCCGCCTGTTGACGGACGGTGCTGAAAAGTGCAGCTGACGAGCTGCGTCAGCCTTCAAAGTCGGGTCGGCCCCGATTGTTCGCCCTTCAGAGGGTGACTGGGGGAGCTAATGAGCTGCAGGAGCAAAGGACACCTCGCGATTCGCATAAGGAGCGGGTGGAGGAGGAGGAGGAGGAAGAGAGTCGTGCGGCCAGCAAGTTGCTGGAAGAAAAGGTGGGGGAAGGAAGGAAGGAAGGAAGGAAGGAAGGAAGGAAGGAAGGAAGGAAGGAAGGAAGGAAGGAAGGAAGGAAGGAAGGAAGGAAGGAAGGAAGGAAGGAAGGGGGCAGCACTGTGTATTTTTGCAGGGGGGGGGCGTTCATCATCTGCCTCTGCTAAGAACAACAACCTGATTTACTCGAAAAGAAAACAATTGTGGATTTAAGATAACTATCTTCCACAGAAAAGAACAAAAAAAGGTGGGAGAAATATTATGCAGAAAAAGAAAAAAACAAACATTTGTCTCTTTTAGTATATTCTCAAATAATTTTAAACGGTCCTTACAATTAAGGACCAATTACTTGATTTAAAAGCTTCCGTTCAAATATTATGATGTTCTTAGTGCCATGCAATTAAGCCTTTTAAAAACAACCACCAAATATCTGCTTCCCTGTCAGCTCATCAACGGGGAGGAAAAATGGGAGCCCGCTCGTCGAAAGCCCTGCTTTCTGGTTAGCGCCGCCGCTCGGCTCACGTTTTCCTTTCCACCCCGTTTCACAGGATCCAGGCTCGCCCTGATAAACTTCGACATACTCACTAGAATCTCCTAAGGTTTGCGCGAGTTCTTCCCCTTGATCCAGAGGGAGCTACGAAGAGAATGTTACTGTAAGAGAAAGATCACTTGACTCTTCTACTCATATATTAAATGGTCAACTCCGCTCCCCCATTATTCCACCCTTACTACTTGCTTACACTGCCCACTTTCTTCCTGGTTCTCTTACCTTTTTCCTTAAATCATCCCCCCACCCACCCTCCCTCCACATCAATTCTTGGCAGATTGGGAGTTTCCCCCTTCTCTCCTCCCCCAAGTTCTAGCTCTTCAAAGAATCGCCTTTTGAAATCACCTACAAGGAACACCTCACGGATTGGGTTCAGCTTTGTCAATTTCAAAGTCCGCGTTAATTTCAAAGACGGTCTCCCAACCCTCCTGTGTTTCAATGGCATTTGTTCCTCCAGTCCCGTCCTCCACGCTCCCCCCCTCCCAACCCAGCATTCAGAAGAACACCGCGGCTAAAGTTTAGAGCTGGCCTTCGTATTGCGTTCTGTCTTGCAGACAAGGCATCGATTTTGTTGCCTGCCTTGCAAAGCGGCGCATATTTGTGGAAGAAAATCGGGCACCACATCCAGGTTTTCCAG